>NC_041227.1:51109374-51110174 GCF_002837175.3 Physeter macrocephalus | reverse complement strand
ACAAAATACTAGCAAACCGAATCCAACAACACATTAAAAGGATCATACACCATGATCAAGTGGGATTTATCCCAGGGATGCAGGAATTCTTCAATATATGCAAATCAATCAATGGGATACACCATATTAACAAATTGAAGAATAAAAACCATATGATCATCTCAATAGATGCAGAAAAAGCTTTTGACAAAATTTGACACCCATTTATGATAAAAACTCTCCAGAAAGCAGGCATAAAGGGAACCTACCTCAACATAATAAAGGCCATATATGACAAACCCACAGCAAGCATCATTCTCAATAGTGAAAAAGTGAAAGCATTTCCTCTAAGATCAGGAACAAGTCAAAGACGTCCACTCTCGCCACTATTATTCAACATAGTTTTGGAAGTCCTAGCCAAGGTAATCATTAAAGAAAAAGAAATAAAAGGAATACAAATTGGAAAACAAGAAGTAAAACTGTCACTGTTTGCAGATGACATGATAGTATACATAGAGAATCCTAAAGATGCCACCAGAAAACTACCAGAGCTAATTAATGAATTTGGTAAAGTTGCAGGATACAAAATTAATGCACAGAAAGCTCTCGCATTCCTATACAGTAATGATGAAAAATCTGAAAGAGAAATTAAGGAAACACTCCCATTTACCATTGCAACAAAAAGAATAAAATACCTAGGAATAAACCTACCTAGGGAGACAAAAGGCGTATGCAGAAAACTATAAGACACTGATGAAAGAAATTAAAGATGATACAAACAGATGGAGAGATATACCATGTTCTTGGATTGGAAGAATCAA
>NC_041227.1:51100284-51108953 GCF_002837175.3 Physeter macrocephalus | reverse complement strand
TATATAAATAGCTCATGCAGCTCAATATTAAAAAAACAAACAACCCAATCAATAAATGGGCAGAAGACCTAAATAGACATTTCCCCGAAGAAGTCATACAGATGGCCAAGAAGCACATGAAGGCTGCTCAACATCACTAATTAGTAGAGAAATGCAAATCAAAACTACAATGAGGTATCACCTCATACCAGTTAGAATGGGCATCATCAGAAAATCTACAAACAACAAATGCTGGAGAGGGTGTGAAAAAAAGGCAAATGTGACCTAATCAAACTTACAAGCTTTGGCACAGCAAAGGAAACTATAAACAAGATGAAAATTCAACCTATGGAATGGGAGAAACTATTTGCAAATGATGCGACTGATAAGGGCTTAATTTCCAAAATATATGAACTCATACAACTCAACAGCAAACAAACAAACAAAAACCCAATAGAAAATGGATGGAAGACCTAAATAGACATTTCTAAAAAGAAGACGTACAAATGGCCAATAGGCACATGAAAAGATTCTCAACATCACTAATTATTAGACAAATGAAAATCAAAACTACAATGAGGTACCACTTCACACCGGTCAGAATGGCCATCATTAAAAAGTCTACAAATAACAAATGCTGGAGAGGGTGTGGAGAAAAGGGAACCCTTCTACACAGTTGGTGAAGTCAGTGGTACGGCCACGATGAAAAACAGTATGGAGGTTCCTCAGAAAACTAAAAATAGGATTACTATATGATCCAGCAATCCCACTCATGGGCATATATCTGGACAAAACTGTAATGCAAAAAGATATATGCATTTCTATGTTCATTGCAGCAGTATTCACAATTCACAGTCAAGGCATGGAAACAACCTAAATGTCCACTGACAGATGAATGTATAAAGAAGAGGTGGTATATATATATAATGGAATATTACTCAGTCATAAAAAGGAACGAAACTGGGTCATTTGTAGAGACGTGGATGGATCTAGAGACTGTCATACAGAGTGAAGTAAGTCAGAAAGAGAAAAATAATTATCGTATATTAACGCATGTATGTGGACCCTAGATAAATGGTACAGATGAACTGGTTTTCAGGGCAGAAATAGAGACACAGATGTAGAGAACAAACGTGTGGACACCAAGGGGGGAAAGTGGCGGGGTGCAGGTGGTGGTGTGATGAATTGGAAGATTGGGATTGACATATATACACTAATACGTATAAAATGGATAACTAAGAAGAACCTGCTATATAAAAAAATAAGTTAAGGGCTTCCCTGGTGGCGCAGTGGTTGAGAGTCCGTCTGCCGATGCAGGGGATGCAGGTTCGTGCCCCGGTCCGGGAGGATCCCACGTGCTGTGGAGCGGCTGGGCCCGTGAGCCATGGCCGCTGAGCCTGCGCGTCCGGAGCCTGTGCTCCGCAACGGGAGAGGCCACAGCAGTGCTAGGCCCCCGTACCGCAAAAAAAAAAAAAAAAAAAAAGTTAAAAAAATTTTTTTAAAAAAACTGCAATGAGGTATCACCTCACGCCAGTCAGAATGGCTATTATTAAAAAATCTAGAAACAATAAATGCTGGAAAGGGTGTGGTGAAAAGGGAACCCTCCCTGCACTCTTGGTGGGAATGTAAATTGCTACAACCACCATGGAAAACAGTATGGAGGTTCCTTAAAAAACTAAAAATAGAACTACCACATGACCCAGGAATCTCACTACTGGGCATATACCCTGAGAAAACCGTAATTCAAAATAAGAGTACTGATGAACCTAGTTGCAGGGCAGGAATAAAGAGGTAGACATAGAGAATGGACTTTAGGACACGGGGTGGGAAGGGGAAGCTGGGGCGAAGTGAGAGTAGGATCAACATACATACACTACCAAACGTAAAATAGTTAGCTAGTGGGAAGCAGCAGCATAGCACAGGGAGATCGGCTCGGTGCTTTGCAATGACCTAGAGGGGTGGGATAGGGAGGATGGAAGGGAGGCTCAAGAGGGAGGGGATATGGGGACATATGTATGCATATGGCTGATTCACTTTGCTGTACAACAGAAACTAAAACGGTATTATGAAGCAATTATACTCCAATAGAGATCTATTAAAAAAAACTGAGATGAGAAATAGGACAGAGACCTCACAGCATTCATGCAAGGGTTAGATGGATAGTGCATCAAAACACTAAGATGGTGCCCAGCACACAGCAGATGCTCAATAAATGCTGGCACTTCCAGTCTCAGCTTCTTAACTGTGGAAAAAAATCTGTCTACAAATTTTGTGATATTCCCCACTTTAAACGGTGGAAATTAATTACCCTCCCCTTGACTGTGGGCTGGACTGGCTTCCAACAAATAGAATAAGGCAGACATAATGCTGTGTGACGTTAAGACCAGGTCATAAAAACTATATATTGTATGCTTCCAACTATAGAGTATTCTGGAAAAGGCAAAACAGTAAAAAGTGGTTTCCAGGAGTTTGGGGGGTGGGTGGCACAGGATGAAGCACAGGGGACTTTTAGGGCAGTGAAACTAATCTCTGTAGTATCTGATGCATGACATTATGCATTTATCAATTCAATCGAATTGTCACAGTTGCTAAAATGTACTTGAGTAGCAACTCAAGTGTCTATCAATGGATGATTGGATAAGTAAAGTGTCGCATGTACGTACAATGGAATATTATTCAGCCTTAAAAAAAACAAACCTAACACACACTACAACACACGGATGAACCTTGAGAACGTAGTGCTAAGTGAAATAAGCCAGTCAAAGAAAGACAAATACTGTATGATGCCACTTACAAGAGGTGCGCAGAGTAGTCAAAATCACAGCGACAGAAAGGAGAAGTGTGATTGCCTGGTCTGGGGGAGGAGGGACAGGAAGTTAGTGTTTAATGGGTATAGAGTTTCAGTTTTGCCAGATGAAAAGAGCTATGGATACAGATGGTGGCGATGGTTTCACAACAATATGAATAGACAATATCTCTGAACTGTATATCTCAAAATGGTTAAGACAGTAAAATTTATGTTATGTGTACCTTACCATAATAAAAAAATTGGAAAAAAACTATAGAATTGTGCAACACAAAGAGAGAACTCTAATGTAAATTATGGACTTTAGTTAATAAAAATATATCAATATTGGTTCATCAGCTGTGACAAATGTACAACACTAATGCAGGGTGTTAATAGGGGAAACTGTACCCCCCAAAAAAGTCATTGGGACTTTCTCTTGCTCTCTTTTCTCTCTCTCTCTCTCCCCGCCCCGCCCCCCACACCTCTCTTGCTCTAGGGGAAGAAAACCACCAGGTTGTAAGCAACTCTACAAAGCTGCACACATGAAAAGGAAATGAAGCCTCTTTTCCACAAGTCATCAGGGAATTAAGACCTGTTAGTAAACATGAGTGAACCTGGAAACAGATCCTTCAGTCCCAGTTGCGCCTTCAGATAATGACAGACTCCATCAACATCTTGACCAAAACCTCCTAGGAGACTCTGAATCAGAACCACCCAGCTCCCAGAATCCTGACCTGCAGAAACTGTGTGTGGTACTGCATGCTTATTGTTTTAAACTGCCAAGTTTTGGGTTAATTTGTTCTGCACCAATAGATAACTAATACATTCACCAAAAAAAGAAGAGCTATAAAAATACTTTTAAATAATTAATTAGAGATGAGAGAATTTGAAGAGTGTGTAGCTTCCTCAAAACAACTGAACAAGCCCAGCGTCAACCCAGGGGTTAGGAATCACGGTGGCTGAAGTTAGCAGTCTAAGAAATGCTTAATTATTTGGTGTTAAAGAAAGGTTTTACTTTACATGGAAAAAATTCCTTCCTTTGGGATCTAAAACCACCCAAATTATGTGCCTTCATCATAGAACTTCAGTCTCCAAGCCACTGCTAACACAGGGAAATATGGGTATTTCCTGTTCATCAGCATTTTACCCTTAAACCTTCTGTCATGCTGGCATGCTTTTTTTTTTTTCCAAACAAGCAGGAAACTAACAGCTGTCCTCAGCTCCTCTGCCGGCTTCCAGTCCAACTCCTATTTGTCCAGGGGTCCTTCGAGCCAGACAGAGGTCTTGACATTGACGTCCCTTGTCCTGCTCAGCGCTCCAGGACCTGCCCTGACCAGGCTCCCAGGGAAGTGGGGGAGGAAATGCCCTCTCATGCATCCCAGCTGGTTCTCTGCTGATTTCAACCCACTGGCCATCTGGTCTCTCCTCCCTGCTATGCACACATCTTGGTCTGGGAAGTGGAAACTTTCTGGGGGATTCAGCATTTTTTTTTTTTACTTTTTTGCAAACAAGAATCCATGAAGACAATAGAGAACACTGGCTGGTATGTGATATTATTTGTCCACATATAGAAATGTATGCACAGAAAATCAGTACCACTTGGCAAGGGTCCAATAGAACATGTGCATGTTGAAAATCACAGCCATTCAAATCTACGGGGATGGTTGGGTGTGATTTCAGATACGGAGGATAACCAAAAATCCAACCCAGGTGGTAGATAATTCTGCTTAGCTTTTCTGCAGAATTCATCCAAGTCAAAAATCCAAGCTCTAAAGCAAACAAAATGGGTTTCATTTAAATTAATCTATTTTGCTTCATAAAATACTGGGTCCCAAAAGTTCCTACTGTCTCATAAACATGTATATTGCCTAAAGTGGATAATAGCTAATGGACCCCTCTCAAAACAGGTTGGCCAATGAAGAGGTGTTGAAAGACCACTAAATTTTATTTAATAGTGATAATCTAAAATTGGGCAGATAGGTATACTGACATACACCACGACCAGTGCATATAAATACAGATTTGGGTCTCACACATTCATAAGTGCGTGTATGTGTGTGGACTCTACATATATGTGTGTGCTGTGTGCTTCTGCGTGCATGTGTATCTCAAGCCTGTTGATAATTTATAAAAAGAAAAAATTTAGAAAACATGGTTTTTAGAGCCACTCTGATAAAAATGGGGATATCTGTAGACTGGAGGATCCCATGGGAAAGCCCTCTGCTCCCATCGTTTCTAACCTCCTAGAGCAGTGATTCGTGATGCCCAAGTATATAAGCCCAGAAAGTCTTCATGATGGGCCAATGAGAGGCCAAATGCAAGTTTTCTCCTTAGTATTACGTATCACTGAAGTGCCATTTACAGACTTGCATTTTTTTTTTTACAAACGATCAATGGATGACCAATGGTAGTTTTTATTGAGTTAGTAGTACTGAAAAATAAACATACATTATTACTAGACTTGACTGAGGACTATCATTCAACCTCATACTAAGAAGTCTTGCTATCAAGAACTTTACAAGAAAGGTTGCAAATCTTCTCCAGCAAACACCCATGCACGTGACTTTAACTCTTAGGAAGGACTCTCTGATTTCAGTTATCACCACAGTTATTGAGGCCAGGGGTATTCAATTAAGTATTTTATGACACTGTTATTGTGAGTCTATGGTTGTTTTGGTTAACAGCTCAGCATTAACTGTATTTTTGGCTGATAATTTCTTTGAGAATCTGATTTTTTTTTTTTTAAGCTATGGACTGTCCACCCAAGTAAAAAAAATTGTTCTAACAATTTTGAATACAATTTCAGGAGGCCCCTGAAGTCCACTGGTCCACTGGTGACTCCCAGGTGGGAATTCCTTTCTTAGAAGAGGAAATACAAGACAATAATGTGTCTTTTTGTCCCTATCTCACAGAGACTAAGCCACCAAAAAGTACAGAAAGAAAAACATTACCATCCATCCCAAAAAGGAGACAGATGCCCTCTGACCGAGTGCTTCATCTTCTCAGGACTAATTTTTTTTTATATATATAAATTTCTTTATTTATTTTTGGCTGCACTGGGTCTTCGTTGCCGTGCGCAGGCTTTCTCTAGTTGCGGCGAGCCGGGGCTACTCTTCGTTACAGTGCATGGGCTTCTCACTGCGGTGGCTTCTCTTGTTGCAAAGCACGGGCTCTAGGCACATGGGCTTCAGGAGTTGTGGCACACGGGCTAAGTTGCTCCGCAGCATGTGGGAATCTTCCAGGACCAGGGACCGAACCCATGTCCCCTGCACTGGTAGGCGGATTCTTAACCACTGCGCCACCAGGGAAGTCCCCCCCAGGACTATTTTTGTCTGTTTTCCTAGGATCCGAAACAGGAGACTAGTTAAAAATGATTTCAGTGGTGGCTATTTGCATGTAGGTTAGTCAAATTACTAAATCTATGCAAATAATCCTCTGGGAATCCCATCCATGTCTTCAGAAAAAGCAAAAAGGAAATAAAACATTATGCCGGAAGGGGTGATTATAAGGTACCACCTAAAAGCACTTTAAAATTTTAGACATATGTTCCCATCCTAGAGCAACCTGGCCTCAGGGCCTTTAGAAATCAGACTCGACTTTTGGAAGTCTTGGATGCTCAAGTTCCTTTTCTCTTTAAAGTTTCCTCACATGCCCCATGCTAAGAAGTGACACAGTTCCAATAATATCCCACAGCTTCTGAATGTCCTTTGCTAAGGGAATTGTCTCGGTTCCACTGTATACAAAGCATTTCGTTTCACCCTCGGCTGGCTGCCTCATGGAGCTTTAAAGGGAGGGGGTTATTTTTGGTGGGGGAGAGAGGGATGTTACAATACAAACCACAGGCTGCAAGAGTGGAGCTTATGTAAAATGCCTAGGACATCGATACATTCCCAAGTGCCCAATTATTGTTATGAAATAGGATATTCATTCCAGATGCCTTAAGAATAGACATTTCTTCATATCCATCAAGTACTTTTCTCAGAGTAACTGAAAACTAAGCTAATACCTCATGATAAGCCTGCCTCTTTGGAAGGCATAATCCTTCTTCTCAGCCAAAAAGGCACCATGTAATAGGGATGGCAAATAAATTTCATTGCACATAGTAATTCCAATTGGCTGAGAGTAGATGCCAAAAGTGATGTATTGAGGATTCTCAGGAAGTGTCTCTGATGGGGAGGGGGAGGGGGAAGGAATTGATTATCAATGTCTATCAATAGTATACGGAAAGGGTGGTGGTGTCACGCAGACCTCACGATTGCCATTTTGATGGAGAGCATTACTGAGCACGGAATGAAAATGCACGAAGAGGAAGACTGCATAATATATAAGCTGGGCTGTACTTGAGAACATGATTTTTTATAAGTCTGTTTTACCAGGCAATTTTTCATGGATGTTTCTAAGCTACATTTTATTTTATTTATTTATTTAATTTTGCAGTACGCGGGCCTCTCACTGTTGTGGCCTCTCCCGCTGCAGAGCACAGGCTCGGGACGTGCAGGCTCAGCGGCCATGGCTCACGGGCCCAGCCGCTCCGCGGCATGTGGGATCTTCCCAGACCAGAGCATGAACCCGTGTCCCCTGCATCGGCAGGCGGACTCTCAACCACTGCACCACCAGGGAAGCCCTCTAAGCTACATTTTAAAAGACAAAGTCGTGTTGGGGAGCATTACTGTGATGGGAGCATGACAGGGGCCTGAGCACACCTTCCTGTTTCTTTCTGGACGGGTGTTCATAGGAGGGGAGCCCAGCTGCCCCACCTTTAGGCAGGGCCAAATGGGTGTCCTCATGCAGGGACAAGTGAAATCCATGTCTCTGGTGTGACAATATATGTCCCCACAGTACATGTGCTATGTTCCTGAGCCAGTGGTTTCCAACTAGGGGCAACAACGCCCTCTCCAGAGACATCTGGCAATTATCTGGAGACAGCTCTGGTTGCCAGCCAAAGAATGGTACTACTGGCATCCAATAGGCGGAGACCAGGGATGCAGCCCACAGGACAGCCCCACACAACAGCAGAAACTATCACATCTAAATGCCACTAGTGCAAGAGTGACCAGGTTAAACCCTGGTGCAACTCAAAAGTATTGATCTCTGCTGTTCAAAACACACTCCATGATGGCTAAGCTCGGGGCTCTGAGCGTGAATCCCCGGCCACCACTAACCAGTCCTGTGACCCTAAGCAAAGCGCTTGACCTCTCTTTCTCAGCCCACATGTCCCTTCCTCTGAAGCAGTGGTGACGGCAGGGTCTATTCCACAGGACAAAATATGAAAATGGAATGAAAGCTCTTGGCAAAGTACCTGGCAGATGGTAAGTATTAGCAGAAAACGGGAATGACAAGAAATGCAAGACAGGCCAACAGGTAAACAGTGTCCAACGGCCCCACGTCTGCACTGTGGCCACCAAACCAGAACCACAATACGTCTTCATAGAAACTGTCACCCACCGAGATGCCAGGGCACATGCCAGCCAAATCCTTAGGTTGCAGGTGTCTGTAAAAATGAAAGGCCCATCTGCTCTGGCCCAGCAATTTCATCTCTAGGCATTTCTCCTACAGATAGACCTACATGTGAGGAAATGGTGGTGGTCAAGCATATTCCATGCCACACCGTGATAGCAAAATATTAGAAATCACATAAACATCCACCAAAAGGAGACTAATTAAATAACTTAAATATGTGCAGGGGAAGACTATATATCCATTAAGAAGATGGAGAGATTTTGTATAGATATGAAATAATCCCTACAATATATCCTTAAATTTAAAAAAAAAAGCAGGGCTTCCCTGGTGGCGCAGTGGTTGCGCGTCCGCCTGCCGATGCAGGGGACACGGGTTCGTGCCCCGGTCCGGGAAGATCCCACATGCCGCGGAGCGGCTGGGCCCGTGAGCCATGGCCGCTGAG
>NC_041227.1:51050588-51098864 GCF_002837175.3 Physeter macrocephalus | reverse complement strand
GGCCGCTGAGCCTGCGCGTCCAGAGCCTGTGCTCCGCAACGGGAGAGGCCACAACAGTGAGAGGCCCGCGTACCGCAAAAAAAAAAAAAAAAAAAAAAAAAGCAAAGAGTGGAACTATGCGTTTTCTATGCTACCTCGAATCAGTGTGAATGTCTATATGTCTATATGTGCATAAACAGATCTATGAAAGGATGTGTGAGAAACCATGATGGTAGTTGTCTCTGGTAAGCTAGGAGGCAAGTGGAAGAGAAATATATTTTTCTCAGCATACTCTTGCATCTTTTTTAGTACTGTGCCATTTTAATCTAAACTATTAAATAAATAAAGCGAAGCGTCAACTATGCCTTGTTAAATATACATCATTCTCTGCCTCGAAACTAACTTACTACTTTTGTACTTGTCTTCTGTAAATGCTGGCAAATCATCCCTCACTTAAAATGATTAATTTTAAATACTTTGGTTGAATCTTTTCCTGTATAGATGCCACTAATTTTTTTTTTTTTTTTTTTTTTTTGCGGTACGCGGGCCTCTCACTTTTAACCCAAAAAGAGGAACTGACTATCAGCACGCACGTTGTTGTGCTCACGACAACAATGAAAATTGCGAGAGGTTCACATTATAACTCAGTCTACCGATCATGAGACTTATAGCCCCAGCTTTCCCCCCAGCCTTCTTTGCAAACTCCAGCTTTCAAAGAGCTGTATCAATTAGCAGAGCCAGTTGGTTCTAAGAAGCTGAGCTGGATCCTGGGCTATTATTAGCTTCCCAACAATGGCTGAGAGGGAAGGAGAAAAAATATAAAACTTATACTAGTCTTTTAATTCTGAAACCACTATTGTGGGAAAAGACAATTATATTACACAGTTAGGTGATGTAGAGGGTTCACCTTATGAAATGAATTGTTGGTCTCTCTCCAGACCTTTAAAAAAAAAGTTGCTTCATGGTCTCTCAATTAATGACTGTAGGAGGATATACCTGTGTTTTGTTGGGGTGTGTGTGTGTGTGTGTGTGTGTGTGTGTGTGTGTTTACTACTGCAAATAATTAATGTTGCTTTTAAAAAAAGTTAAAAGGGAAAAAAACTAAAATGGCAAGGGCACAGTGACATCTGCTGGCATTTCATAAACTTGGTTAAGACAAGCATTTGTTCCAGACACTGCTCTCCATTTATTCTCTGAGCTGAGGCACATTCGTGGCCGACCAGAATTAATATTCCCCTATATGCTCCCCAAAATTATGTAAAGAGAGATCATCAAGGAATGAAAGCCCAAGAGCCTCTTTCGCCTGGAGTGAATTCCCTCCCTTCTTTCAGTAAAGCAATCTGGAGCTCAAGGGAATGAATAATTTCACTTCCTTTTTTTTTTTTTTTTTAATAACTAGAAGAGTTAGGATGGAGACAAATTAAACTCTGTGAGCTGTTTCCCTTGATTTTGTTTCTATAAATGGGAATTCCACCAATCCTTGTCTCGAAACGGTGAACACAGGAGGAAACAGGGTAACAGCCCTCTTCTACCTATGCTAGAAGAACAAGGAACATAAAACGGAACATTCCTGTTTCCAAGACTCGCAAGGGAGGGACGTCAGACCAAAGAGGCAGCAAAACCAAAACCACGAGTGAAAAGGGAGGGCACTGAAAATGGTGACTTGACGCAAGAGGCAGAAGTAGCGCTGCTGTGCTAATAAAAGGCTTTGAAAAAGGACTCCAAAATGCTGAAGTCTCAAAAGCGTTTCCCAATTATTTTTAAATCTCTGACAGTGGCATGGAGCCAATGAAGCGGTGGTTAAGGGTGGTCTAAGGTGAAGAAGGGAATTCTGTTTTCTCTTTACCAACGTTATGAAGGTGTATTCACAGAACTGGGGTCTGGCTCTACCTCCTAAGATGTTGTCACTCACCGAATGTACCTACAAAACAGAGGGACGACTTGAGTAGGGGACTAGACAGAGCGACACCCTGGACATGAAATAAGAGAAGGCCCAGCTGCCCCGTTCCTCACTCTCACGGGTTCTGAAATCAGAGCCCATCCCACCACCATCTGGTCACCCTTCCTGCCCTCTCTTCCTCCTGCGTCACACACGTGCATCATCACGCACTCGTGCACATGCGCACACCCACCCACACGCACACACACCTCACCTTTCCCCCCAAAGGTGCTCCCCGCAGCCATTCTCTCACCCTGAGAGCTGTTCTCTCATCAGCTGCACATCCGTGAGTAATGGTTCCAGCACAGACCTCACCCACTTCAGAAAGAAAGAGCATGGGGTCTCGAGAACAGGCTGCGTGTTGCGGCCTCTGCAGCTCCTCCGGCCACATCAACTCACTTGCTCACGCTGCCCTGGGCACGGGGGCCACCGTGCAGGTTTCACGGCGTGCAGAGCGCTCTCCGTACTCCCGGGCTCCGGCCACCATGCTCTCCTGCCCTCCCTCCATCTCCCCTCTTGGCAGAACCCGGTCCTTGTCATTCGCCAGGTCTCAGCTTAAATGTCACCTAAAAGTCTCCCCTTTTGGACAGACCTTTTCGGACAGATCTTCCCACACCCTCCAACCCTATACGGCCCTTTACCTTTTTAGTGCATCAGTGCCCCATTTTGTTTCCATCTTAATACTTATTATAATAGATAATTATATGGTCCATTTATTTGTTTTCATGGTTTATGCTGGTCTCTCCCACTAGAGAATAAGCTTCAGGAGGCAGAGATCTTGCTGGTCTTGGTCACTGGTCAGTGTATCATCCAAATACAACAGGGCCTGACACAGCACCTGACAGGGAGCACGCGTCTGAAATGTTTACCGAATGCATGAGAAAGGCAGTGAATGACCCCAGAAAAGCGATCCTACATGTCATTTAAAGTGACATAACATTAAAATGTCATGTCATTTAAAATTTTTTCTAAGAAAAAAATGGGAGAAAATAAGAGTGTCCATTTGTACTGCTGGGACTCAAAATGACACTCCTTTACTCCGAGTCTAGCTCAGGATACCTAGCGCTGCACTATACCACCATGTTTTCCGGAATTCCTGATATTTTAAAGGGCTGCAACTTATTCATTTGTGCCTCCCAATTGCCACCTATCTTATGTATATTTATTTTAGGTACCTTGCAAAGATAATTCTTTCTAAAAAATAATGAAACAAGCAACATAAATTACAATAAAAGGTGAAAATTAGAGGCAGAGAAGTAAAACGGAGCCAACAGTGAGGTTAATATGTAAAATCTATGCTGGCAAATCCTATACACTCTCAAGACTGGACTGTAAAATCGGCTTTGAGCTTCCTGGCAGGCTTTGTGAAACGGTAACACAATCATTTGTTCCACTTAGAATGTCTGATACATAAACACCAATCAATATCTCCAGAAAGAATGAACTTTTTCTGATCCTGAAACCAGAGATAACACAAGGATAGCGAGCACAGCAATTAACAGCAGGGAGTGTGACTTCATGACTTTTTATCTTTCTTGGTTCCCCTCATTTGTTTTCAAAAATATTTTGTTCTTTGCATTTCAAGTGTTAGACTCAGCTGTATCCACTCTTACACTCTGGTCTAGGGCTTCCCTGGTGGCGCAGTGGTTGCGCGTCCGCCTGCCGATGCAGGGGAACCGGGTTCGCGCCCCGGTTTGGGAGGGTCCCACATGCCGCGGAGCGGCTGGGCCCGTGAGCCATGGCCGCTGAGCCTGCGCGTCCGGAGCCTGTGCTCCGCAACGGGAGAGGCCACAACAGTGTGAGGCCCGCGTACCACAAAACAAACAAACAAACAAAAAAAAAAAACTCTGGTCTAAATGGTCTATTCTTTTTCTGTGTATATATAATATCTATTTTTTTCAAATATTGCATGAAATGGCTTTCTTATAATAACTCTCATTATAAGCGGCAAACCTCAATTCAGAAGAACTGAATTTATGGAGTGGTGGGGAATGATTCTTTGTCCTCAATATGCACTTCCAAAGGTTACTGGAAGTTCACACAGACTAAACCTATGCAAGTTTCACCTGTGAAACAAACAGAAATTCACTAGAAAACAAAATATCTTTCCAAGAACCACAGGCACATTAACTACAGAAACTTTTGTATCAAAGAGCCTCCTAGTGAAAAGTTCTTGTCTGCATATTACAAGGTAAGTAAATGGATGAGGAGGGAATATTCTCAGAAGTCTATGTTAACTCAACCTACCTTACTCTGGAGCATCAATCCTTGGTGAGACAGGCAGAATCATTCGTCCTTTGATAGACAGGGCAAGAGAGGCTCAGAGAGGTACAATAACTTGACCAAGGTCACACAGCTAGAAAGTGCAGAGTCTGGATTCAAAAGTTAGGTATGCCTGGATCCAAAGCCTGTGTCTTCTCACACCTTGGGTCTCAGGGAGTTTGGTCTTCTCAAAGCTTTTCTGACTCCAAAATAACTCCATTAGCTTAGATCAACGTGCCATCATCTTGAAAGGCAAGGCTTTTTTCTCCTTATTTAGCCAGCATGCTACCTGCCATATTTCAGACTGACCAAACTCCTCCAATTAGAAATGAGAAACCCTCCCAATGAAGAGCTTCACATTCTAAAGAGACGTATCAATCCCCCTCTTTATTCTCCCCTAGGAAATTCTTGAAATTTCCCACCCCAGGCAAATGAGAATATCTTCCTCCCCTTTGAGAATTTCTGTGTGTGCAAATCTCCATTCTCTTATCAGCCTTTGCAATCAGCAGCAGCCTGACCTGGACCCAGCTTTCTAAGGCTGCCCATGAAAAAGATGTGTTTTTCATGATGCCCTGAGAGTGAGCCATGCCACGGGCCAGGCTCCCCTTCAGAAAGACCCAGTAAGGCTCAGTCAGGCCCAGGGCATCTTTAAGAGACTCACTCTAGAACACAAGCAATGACCCCAGGATGGAGATGGAGGGCTTGTCCCACGGGAAACAGACACCCAGCTAGCACCACCAGGATCTGGCCAGGGCTGCTGATGCTGAATCAGCCTCTGGATTCCCTGCTCTGTCACTTTTCATAACGAGGCTAATATATTAGTGTTTCTCTCTGCCAATCAATCAGAGCCCGTGCATATGGCTGCTGTCAGCAGTCCTCCGCAGGCAGAACTCCATATAGAGACTTGGGTCTGTCAACTCCCTCAACTACACACTTGCAGCCATGCTGGGTCCTTCCTCCTTCACTCTCAATTTATCATCTCTGTTACAGCCAAGAGGAAAATGTAAGAATCACAATCTGGGGCCAGTTTGCTACCTCAAGGGACTGTGAAATTCTAGTAACAACAATAATGATGTAATTATTATTAAATGGTAATAATAATTGTCACTATTATCAGAGCCAGCACCACTAGTGAACACACGCTATGTGCCAGGTACTCTGCTAAAATAATTTACAGGGCTGATTAATCATCAAACTGATCCTGCAATGTAGAAATCATTATTATCTCCAAATGGGAAGACTGAGGCTCAGAGAGGTTAAGTAAGACCAAAGGGCATGGAGCTAGAATGTGACAGAGCTGGGATTGAAGCCAGACAGTCTGATTCTGAAATCCTAATCATCGCCCTGCGTCACCTCCTTTCTCCCGAGCCTCTTGTGAAGGTCCCTCTGCTATGCCCCTCGACACCCAGCATGTCCTCTCAGCACTGAGTAGAAGAGAGAAGCCCAGGACTCTGGAAGCAACTGCTTGAGTCTGCAACTTAAGTCTTTGGGCCTCAGTACTCCCACCTGCAAAATGGGGACAATAAAGTTTGTGGTAAATAGTTAATGCAACACTGCATGCAAAGCATTCTTCCCTATGCCCTGGCACAAAAGGAGCTTTCTACAAATGGTAGCTCTTAGGGAACTGAGGATGACACAAAGAGGACAATTTTGAAAACCTAAATCTATACTCTCATCTCTGACTCCCCTATTCTAAAATTCACAGAAAAGGAACATCTTGAGGAAAGACAGACCTAGCAATAAGCAAGGTGATGGCACAAGTTGATCTATTATGCTGGCAAAGGCCTAGTTTTGGTTCTCAGAAAAAATGAAAGGGGAGCTGATTCAGATGACAGTGCTTCAATGGAGAGAGCCGCGGTGTGCAAACTGCACTGTGAGTGGTTGTCAGAGCAGTGTTAGCCTGAAGGGGATGGTGCCCCCAAATGCCTGCAGCCAGATGGGTGCCCTCTACACTCCCTGCAAAATCACGCTCAGAGCATGAGCCCAGAGCCAGGGGCCCGAAGGCTCTGAGGAGAGAAAGAGCAAAACAAGAGCCAGATTACACCAGCGCAGACCCCCTGCTCAGGCCACTAGCACACAACAATAACGAACGGTTGTGACAAACAGAAACAGGTGCCCTGTTTTCTTTGTGTGCTTCTGATAGACTCAGCATCACTGCTCAGAGCTCCTCAAGCTGAGCAGCAAAGTCCCCCTAACCACTGCACGGCACTGCCTCCTCCCTCCCTAGCATCTTACAAAGCAGCAACACAGGCAGTGTGAGTGCAGTGATCAGTATTTCAGACTACGCGTTGAGACCATAGGTTAAAAATCCTGGGTGGGCCACTCACCTGACGTGGTGCCCTGAGACACACTGCTTAACCCCGCTTACACCTCACCGTCTATCTGAAAAATGGGGACGTGAAAAGACTCCACCTCAAAGTGCGTGAGAATGATCCAATAGAATCACTCATTACCCCCACATCCAGCATCTACTCTGTGCCAAACACCCTGCTAGATGCCAGGGATACCATGATGCCCAAACCAGGTGCGTGCGTGGCCCACCTGACTTTACCTTCCAGTGGAGTAAGAGAAAGAGATAAAACAGAGCCACCAAGTAAATCCAAAGCCGCTCCTGGGACGACTGCAAGGAAGGGAATCCACACCGGGAAAGACAGAGGGTCTCCCTAAGCAAGAGACTCCTGAGTTGTAACCTAAAAGATGAGTAGGGAGTGAACAAGGTGAGCTGTGGAGGTGAGGGCAGGAGGAAGATGATCACATGGCAGGAAAACACAGCTCAACACACAGCCACGCAGGCCGAGTGCTCAGCACAGCTTGTATCGTCCAGAAAGTGCTCAAAATACATAAACCTGGGAATTCCCTGGCGGTCCAGTGGTTAGGACTCCACGCTTCCACCACAGGGGGCCCCGGGTTCGATCCCTGGTCTGGGAACTAAGATCCAGCATGTCTCGCAGCTCGGCCAAAAAAAAAAAAACAAACCATAAACTTATCATTATTATCACAGCTCCTCTAACAAGCACTGACAGAGCTCCAGGCTTGTGGATAAAGAGAGACAGGCTTGGGGGCGGGGGGGGGGGGCTCAAATGTGGGAAGAAAGTTGAACTGTCCAGATGTCCAAATGCTCCATCACAACTTATTACCATCTACCAAGGCCAGGAGAGCCTCCAAAGATGGACAATGCCAGGAGCACTCAGGGATCTCAGGAGGCAACTCACTTCTTCCTGTCAATATCCATTATCACACGCACTCATGGGAGAAAAACACGGCCACACTATGAAAAGGAAACTTCTGGAATAGATTATCAAAAACAGGGATCTGTGTCCAAACCGTGTATGCACCTGGTTTGGACATCATGGTATCCCTGGCATCTAGCAGGGTGCTTGGCACAGAGTAGATGCTGGATATGGGAGTAATAAGTGATTCCACTGGATCATTCTCGCGCACTCCGAGGTGGAGTCTTTTCACGTCCCCATTTTGCAGATAGATGGTGAGGTAGCCAAGCCGCTGGGAAGTGTGTGTGGGTGCTGGGGCAGGGGAGGAGGTGCTGCTTCTTTGAAGGGACATCTAGGGAAATAACTAAATAAGATAATGTATACAGACACCTGCTACTGTTCCAGCCACACACAATGAGTATTACTGAGAAACCTGGGGTTCCTTTTCCCTATAAACTAATCCCCCATCTTGAAGGTAAGACTGTTCTATGTCCCCAAAGGAGGGGGAAAAAAAGTTCATTTTCTTAGATGCTGTAGGGCTTACCCTTCCAGTGCCGGGAAGCGCACAGACCAAATTTGGTTATGGAGATGAATTGGAACTTTGAGACAAAAGCTGGCTGGTCAGGAAGACACGCTTCTTTATTTACCCTTCTCAGAAACATCTGACGGTGTTTCCCACAACATGTAAGTCTTAAATATAACATGGCACGTCTCTGCATTAAAACTTTCAATGGCTTTATTGGAATAATAAGAGCCAGACTCCTTATCAGGTCTCAGGAGCCTCTATGACCCAACTTCATTCATGTAATGGTATCCCTGTTTCAGCCTCGGGGCCTTTGCACTTGCTGTTCCCTCTTTCTAAAATGCTCTTCATGTAGAAGAACACTCTAGAAGGAATGCTCTACCTGATCACTGTGTATTGCAAGTGCTTTGAACAGTGCTTGGCACATAGTAGGTGCTCAATAAATGCTCACGGGATGCATGTATCGCTTGATACACATCAACTGTTCCTTTCGATTAGATCTCAGCTCAAATCTCTCCTCCTTGGAAAGTCCTTCCAAGTCACTATCATGTTGTCACATCATAATTTTTGTAACCCTTGTCATTAACCTCATAAAAATGAATTTTCCATCCCTTGCTTATTGTCTGGCTCTCCCCACAACCAAAGAAGCTCCAAGAGGGCAAGGTTCTCATTGGCCTTGTTCCCCGAGCAGAACAGCTAATGTGTGGTATGTTCTGGATAAACATTTACTACGTTAGTTACTCCTTCCTCCAGTACAGACACACCCATCCATAGCAGCAGGCAAGCGTCACCCACATCTGTTGTGTCTGGTGACCAGTGAGAGGCCAACAGTAATGATGGTGCGCAGAGTAACTACAGATATAAAACATGAGGATGGTTGTCTCTCCTTATAACTCCATGGGTCATTTTCATAAGAACCCCGAGACCCGACAACCTAGTCTAACCATGTTCTCTGTTGAAGTCATCTGAAGGTGCCGGGTGCCCCTCATTTTGAAGCTCCCTCACCACTTATTCTTTAATTAAAGTTTTAATATTTTAAGACTGGTGCCTCGAGGCAGTGTTTTAAATAATGGGAGGCAGGCATCAGGGAGAGCCTCAGAACTTCTTAAAAATATCATCAGGACTTCCCTGGTGGCTCAGTGGATAAGACTCTGCACTCCCAATGCCGGGGGCCCGGGTCTGATCCCTGGTCAGGGTACTAGATCCCACATGCGTGCCGCCACTAAGAGTTCACGTGCCACAACTAAGGAGCACGCCTGCCGCAAATAAGGAGCCCTGGAGCCGCAACTAAGGAGCCCACCTACTGCAACTGAGACCCAGTGCAACCAAATAAATAAATGAATATTTTTAAAATAAAAAAATAAAAACATCATCTCCAAGTTTGAGGTCTTTGGCACAACAAAGTTTTGTCTCCGGCAATACAGGGGAAAGGAAACGTGACAAGTGATGATTTTAGGAAAGTCATTCGATATTACTTTGTGGAGCATGCTTACTACATGGCTCCCCTGCTGGGTGGGAAAAGCAAGATGAGCTGCCCTGTGTCCTTCAGAGCAAATGCACTTGGATTTCAATAGTCTTCACACACACCACTGGGAAATCACTGCCTCCCCAAGGTATTTTGTGTGTCAGATACGAGTTCCCTCTTGGAATGTGTTCATTACTCCACACATCAGCTTAAAAGATGCAAATAAAATGGTCTGATTTTTGGAAAGGTGAAATGTCACACATGTTTATACAGGACAGACCCAATTTTCTAAATGCAAAAAAAAAAAAAAGACTTATCTGAAAGGAATTTTATAAAATATAATGATTTGGTATGGCTTGAACTGAAAAGGCTAAATTTGTTTTAAAAAAAAAAAAAAAAAGTCACCAGAGACGTGAGGATGTCACAGCGGCCTGTGCTCAGACATTAGAGAAGTAGGTAAAAAAATAGCATCAATTATCATGAAGAGAAAATAGGGCAGAGTGGGTCAATTCCAGGAGGAGAAATCTGCTCAGATCCATGTTTTGGCTCGTTTCTGAGTGGAAAACCCTGGGACCACGGGGTGACAATAAAGATGGTGTGTTCTTAGGAAAGTAAGATTTACTAAGATGATACTTTCATCCCAGGAGGCCAAGGAGAAGCAGGCCTTCTGTTGATTGAAGAATAAAATACACAACTGCTGTAAAAACTTAAATACTTAATTAAGTAAAAATTTAATTTCAGGGTATAGGTGCCTGTTGGGATGTTGTCAAATGCCACCAACCCACCTCTCAGCCAGTGGGTGGCATGTCACTGATCCTCCTTAGAACATGAGGAGAGGTCAGGCTTGGAAGGAATGAGGTTTCTGTTGAGAAATCTCCCTTTACGATTAACCTCCCTTTTTGTGATCTGTTGTTTAAAAGAAAGGGCATACATGTAAGGGAAGCTGCCTGCCTTTCCTATCCCACCAGGTGTCATAAGACTCAAAATAGAGAGTAATCTATTTGATTAAAAAAAAAAGAAAGAAAGACAGAAAGAAAGAAAACTAACATCATCCGGGCACTTGCCATGTGTCAGACCCTGTTCTATGCTTATTGCTTTATTTAATTCTCCCCCAAACTCTCTGTGGCCAATACTACCACTGAAACTTTCATCTGGCAGGTGAATAAACTGAGACACAGAGAGGTGAAGTCATTTGCCCAAGGTCACACAGCTAGCAGGTGGCAGAGCCAAGGGCCCTGTACTCTTCTCAGCCTTATCTCTGGATGCTAATGGTACCCTCAAAAACGGTAAATGATGATACCAGTTTCTTCCTAATCCAACTCAGCCATGAGTTAACTTAGGGGAAACCCAGTGGATTCCCCCAGATCCCAGTGCTTCCCAGATGAGCTCAGAAAGCATGAAGGTCTGGAGTCAGCCCCGTTGTTTGCCCTAGAACCCCTGCCAGAGCCACTTTTACCCTTCATGGGCCCAGGTCCTTGCTCTGAAGAAAAAAAGAACTTGGCCAAAAATAAATCTGCCCATGGCTCCAACCAGGCCCTCTGTGGTCACTTAAGAATTAAAAGGATCCAGGCCCTCTCATCTCTTTTATTTTTTCCTTTGTAACAAAGATAAATGGGAAATGGAGGGTAGATGAACTAGGACAAGGGGCAGAGAGAGATCACTGGCTGGGGTGTGTCCTAAACTTGTGCTGAAAAGGCCAGGCCTCTTGGCGCACCGGATTTTTAAAAATAATAAAAATATACAATCATAATTATTATAAAAGAAAACTCCAGTTATGGTGCATAATATTGCAGCTCAAACAAAGCTATTCCATGACACCATCCGCACTTCTTTCCAAGTTCAACTGAAAAGACCCGCGGTGGGTACCAATCCCCTGGACTGCCAGACTCGAAATTTCCAAGCACTTGAGCAGCCCCGCCCCACACGCTCCGAGTCAGGTAGGTGCAGCCCGGCCCTTGCTTGTCCGGGCAGCAGCCATGATGAGCCCCCCATTCCCCGGCAGCAGGGAATAGAGTTGGCGGCCCCTGTACCAGGCGGGTCGGGGTCTTCCCCGCCCTTTCCGCACGGGCAGCTTCCGGGCTGGCCTGGTCCCTCGGAGCTGACACCTTAAAGACTCCAGGAGCATCCCAACCTGATGGTTCCCCGGGCCGCGGGGATATGGAAGCAGCGACTCGCTAACCCCTCCCTCGCCTCTAACCCTGGAGAGTTGGGAAACTGGAGCTGACAAGAGACGACCCCTGGCCTGCACCGATAACTGCTACCTGGGTTTCCTCTCCAGGGTGAAGGTGCCCTAAGGCACCAAAGGAACCAAGGGGCGCAGCCGGAGTTTCCAAGTCCTGAGTTCCCAGGGTGGCCCCCTTCCCCTCCCCCCAGGGTCAAATGCAGTGGCATCTTGGGCGTCCCTCCGGTACCCATAAACACACTCTCCCTCCAGCTCAGTGACCCTCCTCTTCCCCGCCTCCCACAAAGGATTCAAAGCTTCTAAACACCCTCCCAGGCCACGAAGTGCCTTCTCCCTCAGTCCTCATTAAGGGCGGTGGAAAGGCAGCGCCCCGGGGCGCACCGAGTGCACGCTTCCAGTCTGCCCGGAAACCTAACCAAAGTGCGCAGGCAGACGCCCGCTGTTCCCTGCACCTGGGACTCGCTCCCAGGAGGACGGACAAGGCAGCCTAGGCGCTCCAGAGGAGCGCTCTGGGCCGAGAAAGGGCTTGCTTCTGGAAGGATGAGGGGGTAGGGGCTCCTTATCTCAGCCCCCGGGGAGGACGTACAGGGAGATCTCTCCACCACACTGAAAAAGTTCCCAGTACAGCGCGCCCGGCCTGGCTCTGAGAGGAAGCCAGCCCTCGAGAAGCCAGCTCTTCCCTCAGTGGGACCCTTTGGCCAGGTCAGGGGGCAAAGAGGCGGTGACGCCGCCTGGACTTACCTAAACTCCCGCCGCACCCGGCTCCGGTCGCCTTCCGCTCGGCCCCAGGCCCTCCAATTTCCCTGCGCTCTCTGCACCCTCAGCCACACTCACCATGAGCTGGAGATGGCGAAAGGGGGTGCTGGCTCCTCTCACGCTGTCCGCAACTTTGCTGGCAGGTCAGCCCCGCCCTGGCGCCCCTGCCTGGGCGGCAGGCCGGGCGCAGCTGCGGCCGGTGCCAGTCAGCACCGCTGGGCCCGGACGGCCACTGCCCGGGGGTCTGGGGCGCAAGGTTCCTCGCTCCCGGGGTGCACAGTCCGCTCCTCCGCGCTCTGCCTGGTGGGAGGCTCTGAGTTCTCTCGCGCCGGACGCACGGGCGGGGCGCGCGGCTGTCCCCTCCAGATGCGGGGTGCGCTGTTCGCTCCTTCCTCCTCCTGCCCGGGAGGCGCACGCGTGGGTCTGGTCGCGGCCGCCGCCTCTGCCGTTCGCGGGCTGGCAGAGCGTCCCCGCCCCACCACGGGTGCAGCCGGGGGCTGGGGTGAAGCGAGAGGGATTCCCCTCCGCGAGTTCGGGCTTCCCCACCCGGCGCGGACCCCGGGCTCGGTCCGCTGCCGCCGCCGCGGCTGCGAGAACCACCTCACGGCAGCGCAGCCTGTGCCACTGGCTCCGGCTGGAGGCGGCGGTGACGGCGCGGCTCGCACGGGGACTGGAAAGGAGGTGACCTTCAAACCCCGCGCTCGGGGAGACGGGAGGAGGGCTGGGGTGACGGAGGGGAGCGGTGTGCACCCGGTTGGCCCGCGAGAGTGCCGGCAGGCGGGCGGGAGAGAGTGAAGAGGAGATCTTCAAATAAAAATATGGATTAGAAAATAAACAAAGGAGGGCGAGAGAGCGAGCGAGAAAATGTGTGCATATGTGTGTGCGTGTGCGCGCGTGTCTGTGTGTGTGTGTGTGAGAGAGTGTGTGTGAGCGCGCGCCACAGGCGGCGAGCAGCCGGGGCTGCGGAGCCAAAAATAATCCCGAGCTCTAGGGAGCGCCCCCTCCCCCTTCCCCTCGCCAGCACCGCCGCCGCGGTCAAGCGCGCAGCCCCGATTCCAACTCGAGGTGGCAGACGCGCGACCCAGTGCCTCGGTCTCCTGGGGTGAAGGGGTGAGAGTTGGGAGTGGGGCTGTTGAGCCCAGGTCTTTGGCATTCCCAAGTCCTTGTCCCAAAGTGGACTCACTCACTGAGCACCAGCGCCCCCCCCCACCCCCTCCCCTCAAGGAGACTGGACAAATCCCCTAGAGGAATGCCACGTGGAGGAGGTGTCTTGCCCCAATCCGCTTCTGCTCTGGGAAATCTTGAGGCCAGGCAGAGATGGAGCCTTATCCGAGATGCAAAAAGTTATCCAGGCCCGAGGGACACCGGGCAGGGAGCGGTTGCGCGCTGGCCTGGGCCACCACTCCCTGGCCTCTTACTGGCTGCCTAATCCTGCACGGGGTGCTGACTCTAGAGGGGTCCATAGACTACTCTCTCAGCAGTTGCCTTAGAGTCAGAAGCCCTGTGACTCCTCAATAAATCCTACCACTCAATTAGCACTCACTTTCACCGGATGCTATTTGAAGTATTTACATTGAACTTTCCCAACAGCTAAATGAGGTAGGTACTGTAGGTTTGTCCACTTTGCAGATCAGAAAACGGAGGCTTAAAGGGGTTAAAGCTGCAATGTTTCTTCTTTCTTGAGCCTCACCCTGGACTCACTGAGCCAAAAATTCATCTTTTTTTTTTCTAGATAAACATTTTAGGTGATTATGTTACACAGGAAAGTTTGAGATCCAGAAAGTTATAATTTGCTCAAGGTCACACAGCTGGAAAGAACCAGGATTCCTGGGCAATACCTAATTTCATGGGGTGTACCACTGCACCACATTGCCTTCTGAGGGCCAGATGGGATTGGACAAGTCCAGATTCTAGCCTTGAGCCCTTGCTCTGAGGCTCATGTTCATTTTCCCCACCCTGTCATTTGATTTTGTTGTTGTTGTTGTTGCATTTGTACCATGGCTCCTCTTCCAAGTAGAACGGTAAGATTTCCAAAAGTAGGGACCATGTTACATGTATTGCTTTGTATCATGTGTATTTCCTAAGTGCCTACCAAATAGCAGACTCATAAAGAGTTCCTCCACAATCCTGTCGGACTAGGATTTCTTCTAACATTAGAATAAAATTTAAAAAAGGAACTTTTACCAACACCTGGAATTTTTAAAAAACATGTAACAAAAATAACTTTGCAAAATCCAGAAAGATGTCTCTCTCACTGGCCCCACTAGGTGATTTTGCAGTTTGTGTTGGTTTTACTATATGCTTCCTGAGGACTCTCTTTGATAATATATTTGTATGTAAACAACTTTTTTTTTCTTTATACTAGTCTCTTATCCTTCAGTGATAGCACAATGAAGCCATAAATCTGGGTTAGTAACATCATAATCATTTCCCTCAGAAACTGTTTACAGTGGGAAAACCACTGAATTTAAATGTAATTGTCTAGCCGTGCAGGGAGATGAGATGGGTTGTAAAAGAGGTATTCTCAATTTAAAAGCAAATTATCAATAATGAGAGAAGAAATAAATGGCAGTTAATGGGAAGTTCTGTTGAAATACAATGTTTTGTGCAAATTCACCAACAGGAATTGTTTCTCCATGCTCCTTCATTTTTATTCCAGAATGGAAAAAAATGAATACAGTCATTCAAGGCAGAAACACTGGCTATTGTTTCATTAGAATGGGTAATCGCTGGGTACTTTTATGATTTTTTACTATATACTTTTCCATTGGAAGTGAAATAAAACATATTCAACCATCTCAAAATCAAGGTCAGTCTGAGTCGACTCATTTATTTTGGAGTAGAGATAGGCTTAGGTGTATTAGCAAGAGTGTCAGGTATGACTCACTGGTGCTGTGTGGCTACATGGCTTAAGAAAGATTAATATGAGTGGGGGAGACATTCATTATGGTTTAAAACAAAATTAGAGTAAAGATCAATATACCATGCTACTATGCTGTTCATCTGGAAAGTATTAGTTTCTTTTTCATCATGATCTTTCACATTCCAGGCAGAGTTTTTCTGTCATTCCTCCACGTTGATCCACTTCTCAGTAATGAGAGGTGCTGAAGTAAACAGCTCCTAGGACAGAGGAGGGCCAAGGAATGCCCAGCTCTGGGGAAGAACATAGAGCCTCTGGCTCCTCCTACTGGACGTGAAAGATACTTTGCAATTTGTGATATAAGCAGATGTCAAAATGGTGTCTTCCATAAAACCGGTGGGAAAGAACGACATTGTAGGCTTATGCTTGGCTGAGAGTTTATTAACCCTACTCAAAATGCTGAAGATCTCCCTGGAGCGTAAATTTCATCATCTCACTTTCAAATTTAAGACCTTCTCATGGCTCCTCATCGTCCCCCAAGATAAAGTCTAAAGTCTTCTACATGAGTTACAAGCTCCTGGATTCTCTGTATCTCATTTTACATTGACCCTATGATCCAGTGGTGATCTTCCCTTGCTTGTCTCCAATCCTTTGCACATACTCTTCCTCCAACTTGGAATGCTCCTACAGACTCTCTTTTCCTGGATAGTTTCTGTTTATCTTTTAGATCTCCATTTGGACATTACTTCTCCCTGCCAAACCCCACTCACACACAAGATACGACCAGTGTCTCTCTTGTGAACTCCTTGAGCACCTCTCCATAACTTTTTCACATCATTTGTCTCTGCCTATTGTAAATGTTCACTTCCGTTAGACTGACAGCTCCTTGATGTCAGGGAGTTTTTCTCAGTCCATGGGACCAAACACATAATAAGCTCAATAAATGTTTGGTGAACTATTGTGGGGATTTCTATCTAGACAGGCTATAGCCTCTTGGAGATGGTTTGAGAGATCAACCTGCTCATCCATTCATTTAATCCTTCCTTTCAGCCATCAAACCTGTATTTTACTAGAGGCTAGTCGTAAACCATTTAGTCTATAAACTAGATACAGTCTCTGCACGCAAGAAGCTTATAGTCTACTCAGCCGTAAAAAAGAATGAAATAATGCCATTTGCAGCAACATGGATGGACCTAGAGATCATTGAACTAAGTGAAGTAAGTCAGAAAGAGAGAGACAGATACCATATGATATCACATATATATGGAATCTAAAATATGACACAAATGAACTTATCTATGAAACAGAAACAGACTCACAGACACAGAGAACAGACTTGTGGTTGCCAAGGTGTGGGGGGGGGGGTGGGGGAGGGATGGAGTGGGAGTTTGGGGTTAGAAGGTGCAAACTATTATATATAAGATGGATAAACAACAAGGTCCTAGTGTATAGCACAGGGAACTATATCCAATATCCTGTGATAAACCATAATAGAAAGGAATACGAAAAAGAATATATATGTATGTATAATGATTCACTTTGCTATACAGCAGAAATTAACACAACATTGTAAATCAACTATACTTCAATAAAATAAAATTTTTAAAAAAGAAGCTTATAGTCTAACATGATAAGCAGGCACATATACAAGTGATCTCAAGGGTTTTGAAAGATTTTGGCCAGTACTGAATGGGAGGATACAACCAGATATGAGTGAAAAGGGGAAGGCCAGACAAACGTTTCTAGAGGAGATCTCCTCTAAACATAGGAGATAAGTAGGAATTACCCAAAGAGTTGGGTGAAGGACATTCCTGGAGAAGAACACAGCTTATGAGACACTCTGAAGCCAAACAGAGTATAGCCCCTTCAAGGAGGCTATACTGTTCAATATTGAACAGTATTTGAACAGTATTGAACAGATTTGAGCAGCAAATCTGTTCTATATTAATAGAATCATGCTAAGTTCAAGGGTCTGGAAGGTGGTGGGGAAGCAAGGCAGTGAACAATGAAGCTGAAGGCATAAACCGGGGGAAGCTCATAAAGAGCCCTGAATTGAAGCAAAAAGTGTGCTTGCTTTACCCCAAGGCAGCTTCTGATAGGATGACTCCAAGGCTTGTCCAGACCCACCATTGCCATAGTTCCAGTGTCATGGCCTGGACTTCATCTGCCTTCACTTCAATGACCATTTTTCTCCTTATTATTTTATATTTGTTTAAGAACTTTTCCTGATGGTCAGTATAAACATCTAGCAAATTCTGGGGACTAATAGGTCACTCCAAAGTATTCTAGGACTTTTAGGGATGATCAATGGTATATTAGAAGAGGAAAAGGATGAAAAAGGCAAACTAAAACAAACTGAAGTAGCCAAGCATCCTTCTGTGTCTCTTTCCAAAGGACACCTTTCCACAGCAGTCACTGAAGAGAGGATGTATAGCTCAAATTTATTTATGAATGACTCTGATTCAATATAGTGCTTCTCACAATCCCAATACTATGTAAGACCTGCTTGCCCTCAAGTTCTCAGTCTTCGGGCTTACCTGAAAGCTTTATCACAGTCTGGTCAAATAATGAACTAATTAAAACAGTCTGAGGACCACAGGGGAATGGATTGCACCTTATATTCTCTATTCCCCCCTCAGTCACTGGACACGTGGCAGATACTCAATATATAATTACTGATTGGTTGAACTAAGTCACCATCTATCATGTAGTTCAGGGCCTTGATATTAACCAAGGCATCTAATACTGAGAATGAGCTAGCCAGTGCCCAAGGTTGAATTCTCTTCTCCTGAAAAGATACAAACTTTCACACTCTGTTTTAAAATGTCTTTGAAATAGTAAACATGATGGTTTCTCCACCTCTCCTTGGGCTCATCCCTTTTCTTCCCTTGCCTACATCCCCCAAATAATGATGAAGATAGCCACAGTAACAAAAAATAACACTTTGAACAATCGCTATGATATGAATAGCAATAAAAATAACAAGCTTTTCCCCAAGGGGGGAAAGCCGGGTGAGGGTGGGGGTGGGATGTATTGGGAGATTGGGATTGACATATATACACTAATATGTATAGAATAGATAACTAATAAGAACCTGCTGTATAAAAAAATTAAATTAAATTAAAAAAACAAGCATGTGGCATCTACTATATAAGCTTTTTAGCTGTATTATCTCATTTAATCCTCACAATACAACTCTGAGTGTAAGTACTATTATGGTTTCCTTTATATAGATGAGAAAACCAAAGCTTAAAAGGAAGAGGAGGTTCAGTGACGTGGCCAGCCCCACAGAGTTGGTGAATGGTTAGGCCAGGACTCAAAACTAAGTCTGTTTTGTGGCAGAGCCGAGTTCATGAAGCATAAATTATGATGCATCTTGTCTTTCTGCATACTAGGGCTCATACTCCATGTAGGCAGGCTTACAATCATATCAGTGATTTATGATCATGAAAGTAGGGATGCCTAGTCCATTGGTCTTGGAATAAGAAAAATAAAAAGGGAGGTTCAGTGATCCACAGCACCAAAGCGAGCCTGCCTATATAAAAAGCATTTTGGAAACAAATATTTTGAGTGTTGTCAGAATCAAGTGAACAAAGAACTCCTAATGCTTGGCCAATAATAAGTAGAGACTAAGCTATGTCTTTGGTTTAGGGAAAGCTAGTTTATATGCATTTGGTACATCTTTAAGAAATCTACTTTCATATATCTTTAAAAAGTACATCTTTAAGAAATAAGTGGATACAGCTCTGGAGTAAGACAGTCTGTTTTCATAATTTGAATCTACCACTTAATAGCAATGTGAACCAAGCAACATTTTTTAAACATCACTAATCTTCCACTCCGTTTGTAAAATAGGGATGCGGATGATAATAGTGAAGATGATGATGGTAACATAACTAATATAATAATAGTTACTATTAATACAGAGGACACTGCAGTTGATCCCCATCCTCAAGTGTGGTAATTCTGACCTCTTTGTATGTGACTGGTTTAGGACTTGTCCTAGGGTCCATGTCATCTAATCTAGGAAAAGGTGATCAACGTGCTTATGGAAAATATTTTGACCCAAGTGAAAGCCACAGGAAAAGATTTTTTTTCTTATCCCTCCAGATGTTTCCTTGTGTGTCTATAACTTCTGGATCTGCCACAAATATCTTATGACCAGCCAGAGAATGACAGGGCAGGGAGGAATAAAGAACCAGTAACATCTTTGAGGTTACAGAGCTGCTAAATCAGCCAACATTCAAAACTACCCCACCATTGCATTCCCTGTTCCCTGTGATGATATATCCCTTATTGCAAAATCCTGTTTAAGTTGACATGTGGCCTAAAAGCAGGGTTTCTCAAACTTTGCACTATTGACACTTTGGGCCACATAATCCTTTAGTGGGAGGGGAGCTACCTGTGCCCTGTAGGATGTTTAATAGCATCCTTGGCCTCCACTCAATGCTAATAGCACCCTTGACTGCTCCCCAAAGCTGTGAAAACCAAAAATGTCTCTAGACATTTCCACATGATCTCTGGGGGGAGGGGCAAAATTACCCCAAGTGAGAACCATTGGTCAAAAGCAACCTCATCAATAAGCTGATGGTATTAGTAGAAGTAGTACTGCTACTAGTAATGTAGTAATAACAATTAGCATCTATTCAGGTTTACTGTGTACTATACCTTCACTCATATTCTCACTGGGTTCTCAAAACAACTCCATGAACCAGATTATATTATTATGCTCATTTTACAGATGAGGAAACTGGGGTCCAAAGAAATGAAGGCATTTGCTCACAGTCACCAAGCTAGTAAGTAGTTGGTTTAGAATTCCAACCCAGCTCAGGATGACTCCTCTGACTCAAGGTTGTCATGAGAATTAAGTGGTATGGTGCATGAGGAATCCCTCAGCATCATGCCTGGCACAGCAACTGCTCAAAGTGCATGGTGACTTCCGCCTAACAACTCTATAGCAGGAGCATCTTTAAGAAATGCAATGTGATCTTGGGTTGCTTTCCACAATTCCAAGTATTTTAGCTCATTCCTCTAGACGCTTCATAGCGACTGAGTGTTCCAGCCAACACACAAACTGCCCCAAAGTAATAAAGAGAAAAAAGGCACCACAATCCTTGATAACCCATCAAGACAACCTGTGCGGAGCTGATCACAATCTCCTTTTTTTCCAGCTTTGCAAGTAACAGTAAGTCCTGAGTCTGAGTGGTGATTAGCAAAAAGTGTTTGCCAAAATCACTCATTCACAATTAAACGTTGAACTGGGAGTTAGATGCCCGTTTTATTCTACTGCTAGATAAGGTTACATACCGGCTTAGGACTTGAGGGGAAAAAAAGAGGAAAATTAAAAATAATTTTGAGAACTTTATGCTAAGCCTCAGATACGACATCTAATCTCAGAGAGAAGCTCTATAAGGCAGGTAGCATTACTATTTCCATCTTACAAATAGACACTGAGGCTCAGAGAAAAAAAAAAAAGCAAATTTTCAAAGCTTATAACCCTAACAAGCTCAAAATCTCATTTTAAATTGTTGCAAGTCTGAGTTCAGGGCTATGGCATCCGTTGCTGCATCTCAAAACCTCTCTTTAGGTATAGAAAGTTCAAAGGCCAATAAGACAATAAAATCATGTACATATTCTAAAGTCCTACTAAAAATGTTTTTTAAAATAATAAACTGTGCTTTGAGTAGTTCCACTAAAGTCAACCATGAAGGTTGAAAGTGATCCTTCTCAAAAAAAAAAAATAAGTCGTAAGTCATGAGGTATAAATAGTTAACGAATTTATAATCAGAACATAAATAGTTTTGCTTTAATGTACTAACACCTCAGGGGGGGGAAAACTGTTCCATGTATTAGCAGCCAGAGTACTGACAATCGATTTCCTTCAAACGCACTTACATTAAGTTTTTGTCATTTTATTACAAATGGATAAGTAAAGATATTTAAGCCATTTAGGATGAAATATGCAACCTTACAAGGAAGAATATGCATTTGCAGTGGTTACTGGTGGGTTATAGATGCTCTGAGCAGTAAAATATCTGTAAATCATGGTCAAAGTATGCATTACTATGCTCTCCATCTATACATTTATTATTTCTATTTATTCCTTATACTTCACTTAAAAGGCACAAACCTCTAAATTTACCAAAAAAATCACTGGGAGTCTCTTTCAAGAATACATAGTAGTTAATATGAGGAAACATGGGTTACTATGGGTCAACGGCTAAAAATTTGGGATTCTGGCAGTGAATGTAAACACCCAAAGGATACACTTTGGGAATCTGGTCGAAAGTGAACTCTCTTCCATAAAGCATGTTTCCATACCTTCTCTGATTTTCCCCACACTGGTACTTTAGGCTTGGTTCAAAATGTCTCGCTGTATTAATCTGTAGACACTCTTTTGGGTTCCCCCAGAAGCAGACCCTGAGACAAATATTTGTGTGTAAGTATGCATTTGGGAGGTGAACCTTGGCAACAATGCCAAGGGAGTGGGGAAGAAAGCTCGGGAAGGGACAGGAGCTAACCCTAAGTGTGTTGTCGACCAAGTTAGTAAATTGGAAATTAATTCCACTAAAACTTCTGGAAGCCAGGGCAGAACATGTCCCATACAGTTATCTCATCCAGGGGGCAAGGAAGCTTGAGTATTTATACACTGATTCCCATCAGTCATTGGTTAAGGGTTAGTTGTGCATGGAGGGGGGCTGGGAAGGAGTGGTAATCCAATGCCACTTCCAGCCTTTCCTGGGCACAGATAGAGTGGAGTCTAGTGGTCAGGGAGAGTCCTTAGGCAATGGTGCTGGTGTTTGGAAGTCCAGAATGCATGCATGGAATGGTAAACACCTAGGGATTGGGGTCACGGGGTGTGGGGCAATGGTAGCATCTTCTATACGCTCAATGTCCCCATGAAGAAAGAAGAGGAATGTTGGCTTCGCAGGAGCAGTCAGTGACGTGTCCTGTAGGAATGAAAAGCCCCTGTATCTCTCATCATCTATGAAGATCCACTGACCAAGGGTCTAAATATCCTATGGATATCAAACTGTGGTGTAGATAAGAGTTGTCTGGGGCTTCCCTGGTGGCACAGTGGTTAAGAATTCGCCTGCCAATGCAGGGGACACAGGTTCGAGCCCTGGTCCGGGAAGATCCCACATGCCGCGGAGTAACTAAGCCCGTGCTCCACAACTACTGAGCCTGCGCTCTAGAGCCCGTGAGCCACAATTACTGAGCCCGCGTGCCACAACTACTGAAGCCCGCGCACCTAGAGCCAGTGCTCCACAACAAGAGAAGCCACCACAATGAGAAGCTCGCGCACTGCAAGGAAGAGTAGCCCCCGCTTGCTGCAACTAGAGAAAGCCCACGCGCAGCAACGAAGACCCAACACAGCCAAAAATAAATAAATAAAATAAATAAATTTGTAAAAAGAAAAAAAAAGAGTTGTCTGGGGGCTTCCCTGGTGGCGCAGTGGTTGCGCGTCCGCCTGCCGATGCAGGGGAACCGGGTTCGCGCCCCGGTCTGGGAGGATCCCACATGCCGCGGAGCGGCTGGGCCCGTCCACAGCAGAGGGGGGGCCCCAATACCACAAAAAAAAAAAAAAAAGAGTGGTCTGAAATGCATATCAAAATTCAGATCCTGGGCACCATCCTACAGATCCTGATTCAGGAAGTCTGGGATGAGACCAGGGAATCTCAATTTTTAAATCCCCTATACACACACATACACACACACACACGCACGCACGCACGCACACACACACACCATGCATTCCTATCATAGGTATTCCAAGTACCTGATGTGAACACCATGTGTTTAATCCAACAGCAGAATGAGTTGTGAACAGGGTTGGAGGTGGGGACAAGTGGGAGTTTCACATATTTTTAAGTATCTGAGGGCTTTGCGCATGGATATTTCCCTTCTCTTTGAAAATACGATTGCTTTTTGTGCTCTCAAACTCACAGAAAGGAGGTTATTGTTAGGATTCTGAAGCACTGATTATGCACCATGAGTATATTAAAATCTACAGGTATTTTGCAGGGAACTCATGGGACCACTCAGGAAGCACCATTCTGGAGTCTCTGGAGCCCTAAGTAGGACAAGGAAACAGTGATGTCATGTATTAGGGAGAATAAACAAATTAGGCTTCAGGAGGCTCCAGTTCTTCTCCCAGGCAAGCAACGTGGAGGAATCAAACCTTTGCTGAACCAGTTTCTTTATATCAAAGCCCTCCTTGATTCACAGGTGTGAGGATAAAGCACAACCAGGTGAAAAGGCACTGGCAGTCTGGGGTGATAGACAAAGTGAGTAAGGTACCATTATTCCTTTTTGGCAGGTCTTTTTTAGAGAGTATGAAGTGGCAGTAATCCTCAAATCACTGTCAAAGAATGTTCTAGACCTGGCATTTATAAGAGAAGTTGTTTTATTAATGGACAAAAGCGGGGAGAGGAAGTAGAGCATAAACCGTATGTGCCTTTTATGAGAGCAGGTAGAGTTTTCTTGCATCCCTCTCTATTTTTAGTTTAAAAAGTATTTCGCAGACGTCAGCAACCATTAATAGACTGACAGACGAAGGGGTAACCAACTGGAGAGACTGTCAACAAAGAGGCCATCGGTCTATTTGATTTCTCTACCTCTTCTTGCTTTGATTCCTCTCCGTGTTCAAAAGCTCCGAGACTAGCTTGCTTGCCGTTATTCCGTAAGGCAATTAAGCAACTTGGCAATAAAAGCAACCACATTTTTCTAGAGTAGTTCACAGAGAATACAGAACAGCACAGGACAGATGTTGAAGCAAAATGTAAGTACTTATGTGAACACACTTCTCAGTGCCAAGGCTAAACGCCCTGCCTTGCTTCCATCTTTCTCCACCAGTTAGTCCCTCGGTCTGCTCTGTCATCAAACGTTCAGGATATAAACACACTAAAGCTCCCTTATGTTAACCCTCCTCTCTCAACTCTTCCTCACCTAGCGTACTGCTAGTTTGGGTCTACCTCTATCGCCAAGCTTTCTGAAAACAGTCATTCAATCCCTGTGTATCAACTTCCTTTCTCCATCATCCAATGACTTTCTGTAATCTGGTATTTCTGTTCATACCATTCCACTGAAGCTATTGTCTTAGCATCTTCTTGATCGATAACCCTCCACCCCCACTGCCACAGCCATGTTCAATCCTTGATCTTGGTTGCTGTCTCTTTATCATCTGATGTGTTGACAACCTCCTGGCAACTCTCTTTGGCTTCAGAAACACAACACTTCTGGCCATCTTCCTGCCTCTGCCTCTGAACTGCTCCCTAATTGTCTGTTTTTCTATCTACTCTGCCTAGACACCACCCTCTGTAAATGACGGTGTGTGGGCAGCCTCTTCAGTGAGCTCTTCAAATGCTGGGTCAAGATGCCCTCCAAAAAGTCCAGACTTGAATATAATATTCTACTGCTCTAGTAACCCCAGCAGAAAGAGAGTATCCATTTTCCCCTCAGTAGTTCTAGAAAAATTCCTAGAGTGTGCCCCCATTGCTCTGGATGGGATCAGATGTCCATCACTGAACCGATCACATGACCAGGTGGATACAGCACTCTGGCTAGCCGTATCTGTGGAATCAGGGTATGGGATCAATTCTAACTGAACCACTCAGTCTCAGAATGGTGGACAGGTGTTTCCCCCCAAAGGAAACAGGCGTGCTGTTACCAGGTGCTGAACCATCAAATAATTGGATCGGTAATACAATGCAAATATTAACACACCACTTATCTAATTAATAATCTCATTGTCTCCCCATTACCAATAGGATAAAATCCGAACACCTTTGCTTGGCTTATAAGACTCTCCAGGAACTGGCTCATGCCTACCCTTCTAGCCTTATCTGCCATGTAGTCTAATTTTACCCACAAAGAAAGATACATTGTTCTTGAAATAGTCTGTGTTTTGTCACACCACTGTATCTCCTTTGCTGGAGTGGTGAACTTCTACTTCACTGCCCGTTGAGCTATATTTCTGTCTCAGGACCCAGCTCAAATGCCATCATCCTTTTGAAAAGCCTACCCCACTTCTCCTGGCTGAGTCCGTTGCTCCTTTCCCAAGAAATTGTGTAAATATCTATATTTAATAGTGTTTCTCAACAGGGGCAGTGTTGTTCCCCAGGAGATGTTTGGCAATGTCTAGTGACATTTTGGGTTGTCATCACTGGAGGGGGGATTCTTCTGGCATCTAGTGGGTGGAGGCTGTTCAACACCCTCCAATGCACAGGCACAAACAACAAAGAACAATCCAGCCCAAAACGTCAACAGTGCCAGTGTTGAAAACTCCTGCTCTAGTGTAACATTTAATGCCCTGTATTATAATGATCGATTTTATATCTTCCCAAGTAGATCCTGAGCTTCTCAGGGGCAGGGACACTGTCGGATTTGTCAATGTACTCCCAGCGCTAGCAGGAGCCTGCCCATAGCAGATGCTCACTAAACATTGGCAGAATAACTGAGGGAAGGGAATGAGTGTCCAGATGGGCTTATGAAACCTTATCCAAGAAACTGAGTTCCTGGAAGGCATGATGGTTCCTTAAATGGCTATTGTATCAGAAATTTTCAGCCGCAGGGTGTGTTTCCTCCCACTTTGCAAAATAAATTTAAACAAAAGTTTCTGAACTCAAAGTCACGTGAGTCTCTCTGCAAGGCAAACTGGTCTATTACTCCCTGTACCGTCTCACACTACCGATTATTTAGAAATTATACAAAGCCAAGAGGCCATTTCTTAAGACAGAAGCAATAGCTATGCTCCCATAAAGAGGTACACCATTCTCAAAGTTCAGAAACATTTTTTTCAACGAAACAAAATTTCATGGCCCTTTCCCCACATCCAATTTTAGTTTAAAACAAGGCTATGTGTGTGATGTCTTCATCTAAGCCATCGCATGCTTGACTACGGAATGCACATATCCTCAGGAGCTCAGTACCCATGTAAGGTCTAACACGTTTCTCAGAAAGGACATTCAAATGTCAGATGGAATGATTTACACTGCATGTCAATAAAAAGAACTCCGAGGTTTAGCAAGTCAATAAAGCTTATTAGAACAATCTTCGGGCTGAGTATCAGTGTAGCCTGATGAGGACCTCTGAAGTCAGACACTATCTCAAGGCAAGTGGCATTAAACAGACCATTCTGGAGGGAGAAATAAAATTAAAAGCTTCCATTATTTTTTGAGTTCGTGTTAACTTAATAACACACAAAAAGCTGGAGGAATGTGTGTTTATATTCTCACTTGGACATTCATTTGTTTAAGCTCCCATGTACTGAAAGACCCCGACGTGCCAAAGCACTGGATCAGGCAGATCACATTTATTCATTTCTATTTACCAACACTTCTGTACTGCTTTCTGTGTACCAGACAGCCTCCTAAACATTTTCAAATATTAACTCTTTCAATCCTCATTACAACCCTATGAAATGGGTATGACATTATCCCCATTTTGCAGATAAGGGAACTGAGGCTCAGAGAAGCTAAGTGAAATGCCCAAGGTCACCCAGCTGGTAAGCAGAAGAGCAAACCTTCAGGCAAAGCCAGGCAGTCAGGCTCCAGAGTCGATGTTCCCAATCTTCTCAATTAACTCTCAACCCACATTTTGTTCTGCCTGATATTCCAAAATTAACATTTTATTTAGTCGCCAATGTTTCAATATCAGGAGACTTCACACAAAAGCTGGATTTCTGGATTCTCTAGACAAATCAAAATGCCTGTTTTCTGGCACAGCCAGGCTGGGAACTAAGGAGAGGTCTCAGGTGAGGCACACACCCACCTCGCTCGTTTGAGACACTTGCCTGGTACCTGACATTTGAGCTTGCGACCCTGGCTTATCTGTTTTGCAGATGAAGATGCTGAGCCTAAGAGAGGTTAAGGAACCTGGCCAAGGCCCCAGATCTAGTGAATAGCAGAGGCTAGGATTTGAACTTGGCAGGGTCCCAGTGGAAAAGACATGGCACACTCCAGTTGAGGCAATTCAGGGAGATGTCCTTTTATTTAAAAAAGGACTGGTAACAAAGGCGTGGCAGGTGTGGAGCAGTAATTCTAGACTAGTGTCAACGCAGCCATCATTATCCCCAGAAACAAGGAACAAGGGGAGGGAGGTGAGGACAGAATTGTTCAGAGCAGGTGCTGTGAGAGAAGGAATAGTTACCTTCGGGTGAGGGGCACAGGAAATCTCAAAGGGAACAAATACCTTGACCTCCTTCCTCTCCTTCCCTTCTAGCCAGGGCGCACCCCAATGGCCAAATCCAAATGACAGGTGAAGGGCCTGGAATCTTGTCGGGCAGAGCAGGATGGGAGAGGATGGAGAGTGCATACAGCAGGGAACGCAGACACCCAGCACACAACTCCTGTTGGATTCCAAATACCATGCTTTTCCCACTTCACTTGCTCTGACCTACTCAGTCCATGTGATATTCTAATAATATTAAGATCATAGCAAACACAAATATGGTGCTCAAGACACATCAGCCACTCTTCCAATAACTTTACATAGATTGATTCATTTTCTTAAGTGCCTATCAGGTCCTAGGCATGGAGCCTTCTCTGAAAACCTGGAAGGGTGGGGAACCAAAGAGTGAAAGCGATCTTAGCGATCCTCTTCTCTCTGATGAGGTCAGATTATGCTATCACATCTCAACCTGCTTCAGCCTTGCATTCAAACCCATGGGCAAAGAAGACTTCCTGTTATAAAAAGAAAGGGAACCAAAAAAGTTGAAAATGCAAAGGTGCATCCCATGCTGAATATGAGTCCTGTTAACTAATGAACTATAGAGACCTCTTCCTCTGTTTTCCATGTTAAAACTCACCTTTCTCATGTACAACTCACTTAGTTCTTAATAGCTGATTAACCTACTAACCTAGGATGAAAAAGAAACATATAAAGGATGCAGCAGTTGACAATGGCTTAAGAGCTATAGACCCTTCATGCTTGAAGGGAAAATTTCTAATCCTACAGTAGATTTGGGGGCAAAGAACTAGGGGGTTGAGGAAGGACTTAGGGGCTCTGGTTCTCTTTGGATATGTCATTTGGCAAAGGGCAATATTTCCCAAACTTGCTTGAGTCATAAAGTGCCACCCTCGTGGTTTTTGCCATATTTGTACCAGCTACACTATGATATATTTTTTCTTAAAATTGGAAATTTCTTTATTTAAATTAATGTATTTTGAGATGCAAACATCATTAACCTAAATTAATTACTAGTATTGTTCCACTATAGATTTAAGCAAATACATAACCACTAAAATGAATAATCTTGTCTGTGTAATATCTAAAACCCTCCTTGTGTATTTTCAATAACACACACATGCATAGCGTGGGAAATATCAGTGTAGGGGGTAAGGGCGTGTACTCAGGATTCAGACAAAACGGGGTTCAAGTCCTAGTTGCATCACTCAGGAGGGTTTGCCTTGTACAATTGGCCAAGAACTAAATAAAATAATTTGTGTAGGATACTTAACACCATGCCTGGCCCCTGGAAGGCACTCAGGAAATAATACATTTCAGAGCTCCACACGCCACACCTAGATGGTTTCTAGCTCACCTAGACCCTGGTGTGTATATACCACTAACACTTACTTAAATCCTCAGAGAAAAGTGACAATCCAGAAACTGTGTCTTGTTAGGGAGTCTCAGAATTCCAGGTCCCACCCAGAAGCTGGAGAGCTCCAGACTTCCATGTGGCAGAGCATAGGGTTTTCATAATGTGCAAAGACGGCTCTCAGGTCAGTCAAATATGGCTGCCACTGGCCAGTAAGAATTTACCTGTAATTTCTAAGAGGAACAGAGACTAGGAGATTTCACTTAATGCTGACGTACTTATTTATCCATCTATCTACCATCCATCATCCATCTATTCATCTATCCATCCACCATCGATCTATTCATCTATCCATCCACCTGTCTGTTCATTCAACAGATATTTGAGTAACTCCATTTCTAGGCACTGTCCTAGGAGGTGGATGTAAAACATTGAACCAGAGTAAAACAAATGTAGTTCCTACCCTCACAGTGCTTACAAGATAGTGGAAGACAGAGACACACGTGCACAGGATCCGGTGCTTATACTCCCTAGATTTGTTCAGCCCAACCTGTCTCCCGGGACTTGGCCCTTTCCTCAAAGGAAAGTCAGTCTTCACTGCAATGCCTCATCTCCTAACAACCCCTGGCTGCTACAGCCTCCTCTGGATGAGGGTTGCTTTGGTATTCATCATGACTGCTGTGATTTCATAACCCAGCCTAACCCAACCAGACTCACGAAGGCTAGGGTCCCTCCCACAACTTTCAGGTTCGGAAGAAGCATCACAGTACAAGGCATGGGATCTTGCCTCAAGAGCTGCCCTAAATGTTGATGAGTTAATTCTCCCAAAGAATAAATCTGACCAGTTGAAGGAGACGGAAAGACAATAACAGACATATCCTTCTCTGTTCCAACAAATTTTTCCTGCACAGCCGACCTGGAAGACCTCCCATGTAAGGGGGCAGCTCAGTGGTTTCTTACAAAGCCGGTGGCAGCTCAGTAACACACTGTTTTGCATGTGCTTGTCTTCCTTCTTCCTTCATTCCAGCTGCCCTGGTACTGTACCTTTCTACAAAGCCTTAGCACATAAGGGTTATCTCAGGTTCTATTTTCAAGGAAACACGAACTTAAAAAAAAAAAAATCAAATAACCCTACGAACAAGCAAATATTTACAAGTTGCTATGAGATCTTTTGATGGGGAAGAGTTTGACCTGGTCTAAGAGTAGAGAAAGCTCCACTTGCAGAAGTGACGTTTGAACTGAGACAGAGGAAGAAGCAAACTTGATTAGTTTGGGGAAGAGGCATGAAGGAGCATTCCAGGCAGTTAGAAAAGCATATTCAAAGGCCCTGTGGTAGAGGCAAAATAGTAGGGAGGAACTGAGTAAATAATGGAAGAGCAGTGCTGGCAGGATGCTAGACATAAGCTCTAAGGATTGAAGACAAAGAGCACCATTCAGAGTGTGCAGCTGACTAATGAATTGCCAATGATTCCTGAACTTCCTTCTTCACTTGAAGAACTCTGTCATGCTCCTTGGACAGAGGTCTAAGACAGCCTGTGATTGATGAGGAGTTCAGATAATTCAGGATAAATGTTTTCCACGAAGTGTTGCTCACATAGGTCTTCTGGACTGGGAAATGCAGATATGCCAGCGTCTTCCTTAGGGAGATGTTTCATAGATCATAAAACCAGAAAAAATCCTATGGAGTCAAGGGGATGTCAGGTGGAAGTAGTCAAGATCTGACTGCAATATGATATACGAATTTTTATATAATTGTAACATCTAACCCAGGTGCCAAGCAAGACACTGACAGACACGAAGGAGTATATGAAAAATACTATTTGCATATTAATTGTGGACAATCAGATATTTGACCAAGTTCTCTAGGGCTGCAAACAGAAACGTCATTGGAATAGGAAGACAGCATCTTTGTACTTCAGGGCACAACAGAGACGCCAGCGGGTCTCCTCCGCCCCCAGGATGGAAGTGTGGAGGAGGGTGAGAAAGGCGGCCCTGTACCCTCCCCTCAACTGTGTTTCAGTGAAAACCCCCCAGCTTTGATCTGTTTTACATGTTGGGCACCCACATACATTCCACTCAAAGAAGGAGAATTCCATCACCTTGTTGAAAAGATACCAGACATGGATACATACACCGAAGCCTAAACACCCAAGATTCAAGTCTGCCTACGTAGACCCCCTGATAACCCTGCCGCTGCCCAATATCTGATTTATACTATGATTTGCTTTTTTTTTTTTTTTTTGTGGTACGCGGGCCTCCCTCTGCTGCGGCCTCTCCCGTTGCGGAGCACAGGCTCCGGACGCGCAGGCTCAGCGGCCATGGCTCACGGGCCCAGCCGCTCCGCGGCACGTGGGATCCTCCCAGACCGGGGCGCGAACCCGGTTCCCCTGCATCGGCAGGCGGACGCGCAACCACTGCGCCACCAGGGAAGCCCTATGATTTGCTTTTGACGATTCTTCACTTTCTTCCTTTTTTTAAAATGGGAAATGCAAATGTAAACGTCAGTGTAGTTTACTCCAATATCCCCTAAATTAAAAAAAAAATTGCAATGAGGTCTGATGTTGAGAATATTGGAGACTTTCAAAGAAATGTAAGTCACTCCAGGAAAAAGCTTCCACATCTGGAGAAGCTAGTTTATGTCCATGAATTCTCCTCAGAACAGAATAAAAGTGGGTTGAGACTCTGCCCTGTCTGCAGGGACTTAAGAGTTTATAGAGACTGAAAACTCACACACCTATTAACACAGCTCAGGACTGACGACTGGGGGCAGCCGGGGAGACACCAGCTAAGGAGGGAAGCCCATTCTTAGCACCACTGTTGGTGTTTTTTTTTCCTAAGTGGGAATAAAAACCCAATATTGTCAAATTTTCATATTTCTCAAGAGAAGTCAGAATTCAGATTTCATATCACATATTCTAACCTTTTAAAAATTAGCAAATGATTCATAGTAAGCAAAAAAGGAAAACTAAACTAAATTAATAGACAACAACGTAAAACACCACAAGGACCAAACGAAACAGGTTTACACATTGACTCTGATGCTCTGGCAAACTGAGTTAGATTTAAGGGAAAACTCGACAGGAATGAGGTTCACTTTGCTCTTGGATGGGCTGCCTTGGGATGAATGTGAAAACCATTTCTCTTTCATCTTTAAAAATGAAATCAATATTTTGCTTTCCTTGGCAGAATTCATTTATCAGCTGGGACCCAGGAAAAATGATTTGAATGTCCAGTCAGTCTAGAGATTTGGTGATTCTTCAAGGAGCTCTTGAAGCGACCTAGAAGAAATCTATCAGGTCAAGAGCAGGCACGTGCCACTTTACCTGCTACAGTCATGAGACTGCCATATTGGTATCCCATAGTTGGCATTTGATTAGACTCTGGGGTTGCTGCTGTTATTGTTTTTAAAATCATATCTCCAATCATATCATGTGGTTACAAATTCATGAGGCTCTCATATTCAGGTCTACACCAAAGTGCATTGCCCTAGAAAACAGAGTAAAATGCAATAATCCATGCAGCCACACTGAGCTGGTTACCTTCTGTTTACCCGGAGGGTGCGAGGCTCCATCCGTCTCCACTGTGCTCTGTGCCCAGGCAAGAGACTGATCTGGACAAACTAATGCCTCTGGTTTCGGTGGCTTTCTGGTTTCCTCTGGTTTCAGTGGGGGCCACCAGCAGGGGGAGGGAGGGAATTTACTCCCCGGACTCTCTCCCTGCAGGGTAGCTGTGAGCTGGCTGCACTCCTCAATTAAACCCCACAGTTCTCTCCGCCCAAAGGCCCAGTAACTGTTCGCTCTCCCGGTCCTTCAATCCTCGAGGGCACGACTGTCTCTCTATTACCAGCCCAGGGTACAGAATAATCTGTGTGACTTCCCCACACCCTATCCATGCTTTGGTAAATAGTCCCTCATTTAAGTTATGCAGTTTGAGTGTGCCACTGGAACGGAGTCCCCCGAAAACTGAGTTCCTCTGTCGAGTTTATAATTAACCTCTCTATCCAAAATGCTAGCTAGTGGGAACCTGCTATAAAGCATAGGAAGCTCAGCTCAGTGCTCTGTGATGACCTAGATGGGGGGGATTGGGGGGGACGTCCAAAAGGGAGGGAATATATGTATACATATAGCTGATTCACTTCGTTGTACAACAGAAACTAACACAACATTGTAAAGCAACTATACACCAATTAAAAAAAAATTGCTATTCCCATTCTTGTCAAACACCTGTTCCCCTCAAGATTGAGGAGTATCAAAGAAAAGGGGTGATTGAAACCCAGTAGGACCCTGTGGTGGCCTCCCAAGCACAAAAGCCTTTCCGTGTCCCCCATTTCTTGTTTGTGGGAAAAAGATTTCAGCCTCCTAGACCTTCCCTGGGTTGCAAAGGGCAGATTCAAACAGTTAGTAATTAGAGGAGTGAGGGAATGCAGAAACAAAGGAAAGGCATCAAGAAACAACAGTGCAGCATGGGGCAGTCCTGGTCCTCCTGGGGCGTGTGCGTAACAATCTGACACAGATCTCTGAGTTCCTCTCCAGGAAGGAAGGGCCCCACCCAGGTGGAGGATGGTGACTTCAGGCTGAGCCCAAGCACTCGACCCCAGACTGGTTGGAACCAGAAGACTGATAATTGAGATTCCTGGGTCACCACCATGTTACCTCCCCACCAGCCAATGAGAGGAAGGTCACACACCCTGCAGCCCTCCCCCCAAGTTTTGCCTATAAAGACCTTTCCCTGAAAACTATTGGGAAGTTTGGGTCTTTTGAGCATGAGCCACCCGTTCTCCTTGCTCGGCCCTGCAATAAATCTTTCTCTGCTCCAAACTCCGACGTTTCAGTTTGTTTGGCCTCGTTGTGCTTCCGGCACACAAACTTGGGTTCGACGACACCTCCAGTTTCCCACTGGAACCTCCACCACTGCACACACCAAAACTCTCATTGCTCATTGAGAGCAACAAAAAAATATATACCAACCTCATACCTCCCTAAACTCCTCCAACCTGGCTGCAAAGCCAATTCTGAATATGACATTAAAGAAACCCAACTCTTGTCCACAGTAATTGTCCTGACCTTGGCTCTCATGGTTTTCTACTCAGAAGAAGCACAGCTTCTGTGGGGTCTATATCCCATGATAAATGGATGCCACGCAGGATGCAGAGAAAAGTCCCTGACTGCAGAGATCCCAGAGCCCTTGCAAAGATGACCATTTCTGCAGTGAGTGCAGCGTCTCTTCCCTTATAATGAAACGGCGAGACTGACCCAGCCCCATCCTACTTCATTCTCGTTATGATGCTGCATAAATCAGTGTGATGTAAGAGTCCAAGACCTCTTCTTCTGTCTGCGTAAAGCCTGGCCACCAAGCTTGAACATAATCTTTGCTTGTAAGGAAGCCTGGAGCATCTGAGTTCTGACTGTCCTCCTCTGTCAGAGAACTCAATTCAAAAGTCAAGGCTCCGGGCTTCCCTGGTGGCGCAGTGGTTGGGAGTCTGCCTGCCGATGCAGGGGACACGGGTTCGTGCCCCAGTCCGGGAGGATCCCACATGCCGCAGAGTGGCTGGGCCCGTGAGCCATGGCCGCTGGGCCTGCGCATCCGGAGCCTGTGCTCTGTGGCGGTGAGAGGCCCGCGTACAGCAAAAAAAAAAAAAAAAAAAAAAAGTCAAGGCTCCAGGGCAACAGTTAGACCCATGATAAAATAAATTTTGACATCTTGAGGTATGGAGGAGTTATTCTGGCTTATTCATGAATTAACTTTAATGTTATGCTAACTAGAACAGCCTGTTTGTGGCCTATCAAACATACATTGTACATCTGCTTTAATTATTAAAGAGAAGGGCGCATTGACCAGAAGTAAAGAATGTCCAAGTTAAAAATAAAGATTAGGGCTTCCCTGGTGGCTCAGTAGTTGAGAGTCCGCCTGCTGATGCAGGGGACGCGGGTTCGTGCCCCGGTCCGGGAAGATCCCACATGCCGCGGAGCAGCTGGGACCGTGAGCCATGGCCGCTGAGACTGCGCGTCCGGAGCCGGTGCTCCGCAACGGGAGAGGCCACAACAGTGAGAGGCCCGCGTACCGCAAAAAAAAAAAAAAAAAAAAAAAAAAAAAGATTAAATGTCTCCTTCCCGGGGACGCCAATGCTGGTCCTCCCTCAATGACAGGACTCCCTTCCCAGGTGCCAAGGCCATACTGCCTCTCTGTGTACATTCTGATCTGTTTTTTTCGAAAGCCTGTAGGAATCTATCCCTGACTTGGTTGATGTTCTTTGTTCCAACAAGACATAAATCTGTGCTGAAAACCCTGCTTCCCTGGAGCAGTTCCTCAGAGTTATCTGAGAGGCTGTCTTCTGGGCTACAGTCCTCAGTTTGTCTCACATAAAACTCTTTTCTGCTCCTATTATAGATTATTGATTATTTTCATCCACACACACAAAGATTTGTCTCCCTCCCCCACACATTTCTGCATTCCCTATTTCACATGACATAATAGTCATCCTTAAACAGATTTTATCTTTATTTTCTAAGTTTCTCCTCAAAATTTTTCATGAAAGCAGGTACTATCATGAACTTCTGGTAGGGGTCTAAGATTTGTAATTTTGGGTAACTTGTCTCAAGGTATCAAAAACCTTGAAAATGTGCTTGCCATTCCACAAATTCCTTATTTGGGTATTTATTCTAAGACAATATGTGGACAATATGTGGCTCTAAGACATGTGTGCAACCATGATTAACAGTTTGCAATTGGAAAAAAAGGAAACAACATAAATGCCCTCCCATAGAAGACTGGTTAAATAAAGTATGGAATGTGGTACAGACAATAAAAATAATGGTGTAAAGAATATTTATTGATGTAGAAAGACGTTTTTAAAACATTGTTGAATTTTCAAAGCAGGTTACAGTGTGATATGTGCATCTGTGATCCAGTTTCTGTAAACAGAATATATAAATGGAGATGTACAAAAAAGTACTTTGAGAAGATTGGAGTATATTTGGAACTCATGTAAAATCAACCAGTGGTTGTGGAAAGGGGGCAGATCCTCCTCCCTCCCCTCCACCTTGACCCACAGCCAGTGAGAGCAGAGAGGAGTCTCAACCTGGGGCTCTGGGTTCCTGAATCCATGGATATAACTCATACTGGGGGCCAGCTTGATCTGCTCTTGCCATTAAATGTGGAATGTGGAAATTGCTCACTCCATTCTTAGATAGTTTTTGCATTCCCCGTCATGCACCCAGCACTTTGCTAGGCACTGATACATAGTAGTGAATAAAATATAGCCATGCTCACGTGGAACTTATGGTCTAGAGCAGGGGCCAGAACACTCCTGCCCAAGGGCCAAATCCAGCCAGCCACCTGCTTTTGTAAATAAAGTTTTATTGAAACACTGTCATGCCCATTTGTGTACATATTATCTACGGCTATTTTGTCACTCCAGGGCAGAGATGAGAGTTGAGTCATTGTGATAGTGACCGAACAGCCTACGAAGCTAAAAATATTTACTCTCAGAACCTTCACAGAAAATGTGTGCCAATCCCTGGCCTAGAAACATGCTACTAAATTTGGGGTACCTGGACCAGCAGCATTAGCACCACCTGGAGAAATGCAAAAATCTCAGTTCATCTGAGACGTTATGAGCTGGAGCCTGCATTTGAGCAATACACCCATTATAATTGAAGAAACACTAATGTAGAGGGTCCAACAAGCCCCCATAGCTCTGTTCCATGTTGCATATTTAAATGTGTGTGTAGACATGGTCCCTGAGTTAGAAAAAGACTCCTCAAGAGGTACCTTCAGGAGAATTTTCCTGCCAGAGCCAACCTCTCAGCATCAGTGCTCCGGATGAGGCCACCAAGCACTGAATCTCCCACCCAGCAGGGTCTGCTTCACTAAATAAGAATTAATACATATCATCTGCCCAGACTCACCTATCCTATATTAATTACAAGCACAGCATTTAACTTAAATGAACCATTCGGCCATATGAGCAGCAGTATTCGAGCTATCAATTTTATGGCCCCTCTCAGGAAAATGCAGTTATACATCATCCCACCCAAAATACAAAGGTCAAATGATATTAATTAATGCAGCGACACAACTCGCTGCAGCTAAATGGGTATTCTTGATTATGGCTCCTTGATTGAGAACTAATGCCTCATTAATCTTAAACATATAAACCTAACAACATCAGCGAAGTCAAATAGAATAACAGCCAACATTTCAATGAACACAGCCTCATGCTCGCTGGGTAAGAAGCAAATCCTACAGACGTGGTTGTGTTTTCCGCCTCCTTGACCCAGATGGATTTACTGAGAGCTCTGTAAAGAAATAGGCTTAAAATTAGTCTGTCTCTGTGTGTGTGCGTCTCTGTCTCTCTCTCACACACACATACACATACACACACATACACAGCCTTTTCAGATAGGCAGGCAGACAGGAATTTTCTCTCTTGAGGTTTTTCTCTTACGTATTACAGAAGGAAAGAGAAATTGATGGGCTTATATGGCTCCAAGCCCAGTGAGTAACTTTCACTCTGAGGTCCCTGTATCCATATACCTCTGCTTATTTATCACATGTAAGTGGACAGGAAAAGGAACCCAGAGGACATAGGTCACTGGTTCAACCTTGTGGGCATGGCATGCTCTGTATCCATTGCAGTTTAGACAGGATGGTCCTTGTGGGTCTGAGAGAGCTTGGGGGCGAGAGAAAGGGGAACAGCAGCTCAAAGCCAGAGGCCCTGCCTGGAGCAGCTGTGTCTTCACACTGACGCAGGTCAGTGGAGGTCTGCTGCTGTGTTGAGTCTACATAATGTCTCCTGACAGTGAATTTTAGTTCCTCATTGAATTTCTAGAGAAACTACAGTGAAAACCCCAACACACACACACACACACACACACACACACACAGGCACGTGCATGAAGGCTCAGTGATTCACACTAATTGCAGGAAGGTCATTTGAAAAGCTTCAAGTTGTGGGCTACTGTTCAAAGGAATTCAGGCTTCTCGGTTTTCATGGTACATGGTACTTAGTGATGGCCACGAAAGGGTTACCCATTAGTGATCTCACTTTAATGAATAGATAAAATTTGAGTCAATTACAGAAGTAGCTTTGTCGAAGAGAGTTGCCTAAGCAATGTTAACCTTTTTTTTCCCTCCATCGCAAACCATGCTGCAGCTGCATCCTTTTCACATAAACAGAGCCTTCTAAAGAATTCGAAAACTCTTTGTTCTTTGAAGGCGGAAGTTATTCTCCTTGTTTCTCTCTCTCTCTCTCTTTTTTTTTAAAAGGGTTTTTAATGTTTTGTGTCAAGGTGAATTCAACCTTATCCCATTCCTAAAGATTGCAATTTGAAGGATTTTTACAGTTCGTCTCTCTGTGTATTTAAGCTCAACCCTTAACTCTTACTGTGCAGAATATCTACTTAGTGGGCAATTTATTTTCAATTTTTGTTTTGAATCTCAGTATTTTTTTCCCTCACTACTTGATTCAGGCCAGCGTGCTTGTGCTTGGCAATTCATGCTAACATGGGTTTAAATTTTTAAAATTGTGACAATAATGATTGTTGTTTTTAAATGCCTTCCATACCTCAGACGTTGGAACTTCACATACATCGTATCGAATTTCCCAAACCTGCCCCCAGATGGAAACTAAAGCTCCAAGAGGTTAAGAGCCTTATTTACTCAAAGCAACAGTGTTGATTATTGGCAGGGCTGTAATTTGTCCAGGTCTGTCCAGCTCCTAAGGCAAGCTCATCCCTCAGAGCACACTTCCCCATAGAAGTTACAAACCTTAAAAAAAAAAAAGAGAAAGAAAACCCAGAAACTACACGATAGTTTCCCAAACCAAATAGCAGCACATCTGAGATCAAGAGAGAGGCTCATGTCATACAGATCCTCCTCCAAGAACATTGAGTGCAGAACTCCCAACTCCTATTGGGCTGTTCTGCACATTCCTTATCAATAAATACTACTTCATAAAGGTCTCCAGAGGTATTAATCCAAACAAACTAGAGGCTAATTGCCATTTTCCAGCACAGAGCTGCAATGATGATCATTGTTTAACTCTTTCTACGTGCTGCCAGCCTGGGACATGCTGGTCTGCTCTCTGACTTTGAGCAGCAGCTCATCAGTGGGCAGGAAAGCGGCAAAATCAGACCAGAGAGGTCTGGATTCAAACCCTAAGCATCTGCCTCCTGACTGTGTGGTCCTGAGCTAGTGCCTTGGTGGGCATCTGCAAATTGGGAATATTAAAATTAACCACTAAGGATTGTTTCAGGGTCACTATAACACAATGTTATTGTAACCTGACCATCAGGTCTCAGATGGTCCAAGTTCAATAATTGGAGGGGGGAGTTCAAGAACACAAAGAATGCTTTCAAAATAAACTCAGTTTCTTCTTTTTGTTTATGAGAACCTTGATGGAGGCATAACCAAAACCAGGACTTCTTTGCAAGCCCCCCTTCCACCCACCTCCCTCAGATACTGCAGCTATTTCCAAGTATCTCTCCCCAAAGCTGCAGCCCATGTGCTCTTATTCTCTTTCCTTCTGATTCTGCAGCCTGGAAAACCAGTCTGCCTGAAGAAGAAATCTCTTGGGAGAGCAAGGAAAGGGAATAAATTGAATAGGTCGAACCAGAATCCAGTTACCGGGAGTAAAAGGGCTGGGGATCCTCAAATGTGATTAAGTTTGGTCATAGTGTATATGTGAAATACTCCAGTGCCCAGCCCATGGTGTATAACATTATGATCACGGTCCAAGGCCAGCTGACTCCCTTCAATGGGGGCCAGTGGAAACCTTCACACAAGCTGTTCTGGGGAGATTCACCAAGGAAGATACACCACATCCCACTGTCTTTCTGTGGGTTCAGCCCAGGCTCATTCTAAGTGGCTCCATCTGTTCTAAAGCAGGGGTGTTGGGTGTGTGTTGGGGGGTTACCCTCACTTCTCATAGCGTTCTGTCCTGTGGGCGCTAGCCTCTATCTGGATGACTTAGCAGAGGTCACTGTCATGACCAGCATAAGTCAGCGAGCCCGAAGCAAGGCAAGTGAGTGAGATCATTTTCCTCACCTCCAAAGAATTTAAACTCACCTCTGGATGCCACTGTCTTCTGCGGGTTGGTGGTGCAGAAGAGCAGAAAAGAATGGGAATAGTCTCCTGCCCATATTCCCCACCCTGCTGGCACCCACCCAAAGTCAATGAACCTGTGTGGAACCAGAAGCCCACAGTCTCACCTTCTCATCCCCAATTTCATTTCTTGCAGTGAATAACTTTGAATAAAACACTTAAAATTGTCTCTCTTTCCTATGACATTCAACATCCAGCATTTGTTAAGCATAATTCAATGCTGAATTCTTCACAATATTCTCTCATTTCATAGGGAAAAATGCTGTAAGCTAAGTTTTCACCTTCCCATTTAAAGAAAATAAACTGAAGCTCAGATAGGGTAGGTAACTCACCCAAGGTCACACAGCGAGTTCACGGCAGCGGTCCAAGTGATGGTCTCTGTATTATACTGTGCGCTCTTACCCACCAAAGAGCTGCATTAGACAATGTCTAAGCCTCTGTAAGCTCTGACTATGCACCTGAGCTTTGTCTAAAACACTCAAGAGACAGCAGAGAGAGGAAATCTCTCTCAATCACTCAGACTACAAAAGTACAAGGGCGGCACCGTGACAGGCACACCCTGGGATGTAAGCCCTGGCTTTTGATTCCTCCAGCTTGCTCGCACTTGGTCAGGTTTAGATGTGTTCACAGAATGCCAGGCTGTCTGGTACCACTGCACTCTCTTAGTCATCTCAGTGCAGGGTTATGCTTGGGCAGGATGGCAGGAAGGTGGCAAAGGCGTGTGGCTCTTGTCAAAATGGCACTGCCTTCCTCTAACAAGTGTGGAGTGGCTGGTAAACAGACCTAGGACAGGAAGCCTTCCCAACCAGGGAGCACCTGTCTCCCCAAAGTAAATAAAATTATATTAAAGACAGAAATATTAGAGGCCCTGATAATGTAATCATAAAGTAATCACTTTGAATTAGGATAATGGCTACGTCCAACTCCTACTGCATTTATTTTGAATATCACATTCTTTCAACTCTCATTATTTTAATTATGTTCAATTACAGACATTTGCATATGCTTTATCATGGATATTAGTGAGAGGGAAAAGACTTCCCTGAGTTAAATGATGAACAGATATTCCATATTATATTACACTTGCACCTCCTGAAAATTTGATTTACTACAGACCAAAGAGAGGTCCCAAGATAGGCACTGATTTGAAATGAATCTGAATTTCTGTGATGATATGGTGAGCACAAGTATAGAGACAGTCATTCAGAAAATGAAATAGAGGTGGTGAAGGGCTGGGCTGGAGCAAGGCAGAGATTCGAGGCTTGGCTCTGGCTGTGTGACCTCAGAAAAGTCACACAATCTCTCTGATACTCAGTGTCTGCAGCCATAAAATTTGGAACACATTTCCCACTTTGTAGGGTAATTGTGGGGATTACATAAAATGACGCTTAAAAGTGCTTCTTAGGTCAGCATCAACACACCATAAAGGTCCAAAAAGTTAGCTACATTTTTTGACAAATGGCGCTAATGCAGTTGAACACTGTAGGGGGGAAAAGATGAAGAACTTTAACCTCAACATCACATCTTATATAAGAATTAACTTAGAATGAATCACAAACTTAAGCGTAAAATTTTGAAGTATAAAATGTTTTGAGAAATATAGGAGAAAATCTTTGTGATCTAGGGCTAGCAAAGAGTTTTGTAGATTTAAAATTAAAAGCATGACCCAAACAGAAAAAAAATTGATACACTGGATCTCATCACAATTAAAAACTTTTGTTCTGCAAAGGATTTTATAAAGAGGAACAGAAGACAATTTACAGACTGGGAGAAAATATTCGCAAACCACGTATCTGACAAATGAATAATATCTAGGATATATAAAGAACTCTCAAAACTCAAAAGGAAAAAAATAGCAACCCAATCAAAAAGTGGGCAGAAGACGTGAACAGACACACAAAGAGGATATACAGACAGCTTAAGATATTCAACATCATTAGCCGTTGGGGAAATGCAAATTAAAACCGTAATAAGATATAACCACAATCTATAAGAATGGCAAAAATTTAATAATAATAATAGTAATGACAACGCCAAATGTGAGGATGTGGAGAACCTGGATTACTCATACATTACTATTGGGATTGTAACGTGGTACAAGTGCTCTAGAAAACAATTTGTCAGTGCCTTATAAACTAAATATGCAATTACCATACCGTCCAGCAATTGCATTCATGGGTGTTTATCCCGGAGAAATGAAGACTTTCGGTTCACATGAATACCTGTACGTGAATGTTCATAGCAGCTGCACCCATAATACCCCAAACAACCCAGATGTCCTTCAATAGGTGACAGGTTAAACAATCTGTGCTATATCCACACCCTGAAATACTACTTAGCAATGAACAGGAACAAACTATTGACACACGCAACTTGGATAAATCTGCAGGGAATTATGCTGAGTGAAAAAAGCCAATTCTAAAAGTTGCATACTATATGATTCCATTTACATGACATTTTTGAAATGACAAAATTTTAGTAATGGAGAGCAGATGAGTGGTTGCCAGGGTGTTAGAAATGGGGCTGGGGGCGAGAGGAAGGTGAACATGCTTATAGAAGAGACCCTTGCAGTGATAGAACTGTTCAGTATCTTAAGATGTTATACTATAGTTTTGCAAAATGTTGATCACTGGAGGAAAGTGGGAAAAGTACACACAGTATCTCTCTCTATATATGTTTTATTCAAACTGCACCTGAATATACAATCATCTCAATAAAAATTTAAGTTGAAAAAACATGGAGGGTCTTCTGATGGAAAAAAACCCAATTATTTCTATAAAAGGGAATGTTTCTTGGATGATATATTGGTGGATACCAATTTATTCTTAAGTCCACATGAAATCATAGCACAGGCTGCCCCGACCTCATTCTTCCCATCTCTGAGTGCTACTACGGAGACATCCTCCTTTGGACTGTGGAGTATCTGGCCTTCTGAGTGGCCCCCCGGAGGCAGCCAGGTGTTTCATTTCCCCCACTGAGCCATCACAGTAGCTGACTGTGCATTAGATTCTTGCCTTTGGGCCCAGCTTGCTTCAGGTGTGCTGCAGATTTGTAACTGCCTAAAAGTTACAAATAGTGTCCCAACGTGGCAAGACAGAGGGAGGGTGCTACTAAGAAAGTCCCAGGTGAGGTAGCTAACCCGGCTTCACCTGGGAGGCCAGTGGAGCCGTCCTGTGTTCTGGCTTTGGAGTCAGCCTGCCTGCGTTTGAACTCTGCTACTAACCAGCCTTTGTGGCCTTGGACACATCACTTAGCTCCGCTGTGCTGTATTTCCTCATCTGCAAAATGGAAATAATAATAGCAACTATATAGCGTATATGTATGTCTATGAGTGTGTTACTGTTATTATTTCACAAGGTTGTTCCAAGTCTTGAATAAGTCATTTGTGTAAATGAAGCCTTTAGCATATGGTGCCAGACTTCGTGAATGTTCCCTGTGACATGGCTCACTATAATTACCATGGTTGGATGATAATTTGAGAAATTGATGGATGCTTTCCTCTTTTCCCTACAGCCTTTTTCTTTCCCTCCATTTAAGTAGCTCATTGCTTCAGGCAAGTCGAGATTGCTACAAATATTTCCTTCATCTCTAAAAGCTCAAGCCCCGAATCGGGGAGAGGCAAATGTACTGGGGAAGCAGGAAAAAAATGGGGCTTCTGTCCTCTCCACAAGAAAGACGTCCCTGGCTTGGTGACCCTGGGGGAGGAGGAGGACAGATGGGAAAGCTTGAACACCCTAAAGCAGCCAGACCCTGACCCCTCAAAGCCTCGCCCCTATTAGAAACCACTGTTTGGAACATCTGTGACTTCAGAAGCAGAAGAAACAATCTAATCCAATCTAATTCTGGACCTTATGACTCCCTGGGGGTGGAGGAGCCCCAGGCAGGATGGAGGTTAAGCTTCCTTCAGCCCCACAGAATGAGAGTTCAGGGTCGGAAATGAAATTGGTTATAAAGAACAAAGAAGGAGATGTTTGCTGAACACGTGAGCTGGTGGATCACTATCCATGCCCGCGATGCCAGTGTTTCTCACATCAGGCATGGTGGTCCCCGTGCCGGGCTGGAAGGTGGCCTCCCTCCTGCCCCGTCCTCCTCCCTTAACTCAAAGGTCCAGGGGTCAGTGACAGGCCACCCGCCCTTCTCCACTTTCTCCGCACTCTCCTTTGGAGACCGATAAAGCACTATTCAGTGACAAAACCAGACTTTCCCCAGCAAAAGCTCCACCTCTAAGTAGATGTGCAGGAGCTGTCAGGAAGCTGTTCTCCTCCCCACCCACTAAGCTTTTAAAACGACTGAAGTGCCACCCTCCCTAATTACCCAATTCAGTGGTTCACACAATGGATCTGCCACTTCCTGAGCATTTCTGACATCCCTAATTCCCCAAGGCCTCTCAGCTCTGACAGAAGGCATCTGGGGTAATGGGGGAGGGGGCGTGGAGCTAGGAGGGTACAGGTACTTAATTGGAGAGACAGGGACATAGGTGAGAAATGAAGTTGTCTTGGCTCTTGAGTCACACTGGCAGACATCAGGGCTGGGATCGACCTAGAGGCTACCTCTGCAACCCTCTCACCTAACAGAAGAGGAAACTGAGGCAGAGAGGGAGGTGACCAGACACTGGCCCATCTGGGACTATAATCCCGGCATTCATTTATTCGTCCATCCATTCACTCTTTGTTCATTTAAAGCATTCATTTGCCAGACACTGTTGCAACTTGGAGTATAACAGTGAATACACACTCATGGTACTTATATTCTAGTAGGGGGATAGGAAATAAACATATATTCTCATGGGAAGTTCTATAAGGAAGGACATGACTGGGAAAAGAGGAGAGAGAGATAAAGGGGTTTCTTCTTAGACAAGGTGGTCAGGAAAGGCCTCATTGGTGGGATGAGATTTGAGCAGAGGCCCATTTGAAGAAAATGAATAGGACAGTGTGGATGGGAGTTCTGGGTACAAGAGGGATTTTTTTTTTTTTTTAATCATGTGCAAAGGCTCTTAGGTAGAAACATACTTGTATATTTGGACTGTTCCAAAAACAATGTGGAGGCCAGTGTGGCTGAAGTTGAGTGTTCTGGGGTGAAGGCAGTAGGACAAGACAGGTTTAGAGGGGGTAGTGGGGTTAAGTGCTGGGGAAACTTATAGGCCATTGTAAGGGCCCTGGCTTTTATGGTCCCTGAGATGGAAACTGAAGGGTTTGGAGCAGGGCTGTTTTGTGACTGGGCATTTTACTGATCTCTACCCAGATACCTTGGATAATATTAAATCCTTTTAGATCAGACTTTCTCATCCTTGGCCCTACTGACATTTGGGGTTGAATAATTATTTTTGGCGGGGGGCTGTTCATGCATTGTAGGATGTCTAGAGGCCTCTCAGGCCTCTATCCACTAGACCCCAGTAGCAGCTCTCCAACTGTGATAACCAAAGATAGCCTCACACATTGTCAAAGGTCCCTTGAGGGGTTCCTAGTTGAAAACAACTATTTTAGATCAACACGTGACTTTTGGAGAGAAGGAACAATCCGACCCAGTAGTTGCTATACCTCTTTGCACCTTTGGGAGGCAGATTTTCCCCCCTTGATATAGTTTCAGGGGCATGACCCCAGATCTACAGAACCAATCTCTCTGGGGTACAGGCCCCAGAATATGAATAGAAAACTACTCTCCGGCTGTGCACCCCAATGATCTAGCCCAGCCCTTCTCCAATCCCTGTCTCTCCCGTTACCCCTCCACAGGCTTGCTGCACATGCACTGTTATTTAGGCCTATGTTTCCTCAAATTGGCCCATTCCTTTTACTTAAATATTGATTCTAAAAAGGGTAACTCTGCACCAGTAGTTCTCATACTGATATCAAAGGTGCAGAAACCACTGAGCATCCTGAGAACACACCTAGGGCTGGGGGAGGGGGGAGGAAGGAGGAGGGGAGGGTCCAATTCGAACTTCCAATGAGCTCCCCGGGAAGCTGATGGCTTGCAGAACTGTCCTCCGACTTCTCAAACTCTCCATCACTTCCACAAATGGAAACTCTACTTGCCGAACACAGAAGGTAGCTATAAAAAGCAAGGACAAAGCCATGCTAAATTGCAGGGAGATGCTTGCTGTTTCCTGCCAAAGCTCTGGAGTCTGAGGTCTGTCCCCTCTGGTGCTAAAAGGGGACATGAGCCAGGATTAAAGAGGCATTAAAGACACACAAAGTATCCAACTACTCTTCCCTCAGGGGGGCCACCCAAAGAACCAAGATGGAGTGAAACTTTCTCGTTGTGTTATTTTTGTGCCAGGCCTGTGTCCCATCAAAAATTATCCCAAATACCTTCTACAACACTTTGCAGATCCCTCACCTCTGAGAAACGCTGCTCTAGTCCATCTCTCCCTGTTAAAGAGCTAGGGCTACAGAGGCATTGCTCGCTGCTCACTGCCCGGCCAAGAGCTGGTGAAAACTGTGACCAGCACTAGGGTCTCCTGCCTGCCATTCTTTGACCAGTAAGTATTGCTTCCTTCGAGGTCTGGAGATCCTGGAGGCTCCCCAGCCACCAATGTCGTCTGCATTTCCAGCCGATTTCACTGGGGCAAGGTCCTGTCTGGCTGGGAAGTCATTCCCTGGCAGCCCATACTGCCCTGCAGAATCCCACTTCTCTGCGAGCCATGGCCTGGTCACAGATCCTGCTGAAGGGAAGCAGTCGATTTCGAAAGGCACTCACTTAGCCAGGGGACAGGCAAACAGTGGTAGGAGGCACTAAGCATTTTAACACTTGACCTTTATATCCCAAGCTAAATAAACAGAACTGTTTACAATGGGTGAGAGGGCAATTCCTGCCTTTCAGAGAGGAATGTCTTTTGAAAGAAAGGAGTCAAATTCCCAAGCGAGAGGGCTGTGGGTGGGGCTGATCGGATGCTTTTCAGGGTCCTTTGGTCAAACACCCCATTACAGTCCCGAGTGGAGTCCCAGCTCCATCACTTGCCACCTGGGGATCGAGCAGGGGGCAACAGTTAACCTCCCTGCACCTTAATTTCCTCCACATGAAACTTACCTGAAAGAAAGTGAACGGTTAAATGGGGGTAATGCACAGAAAGCACCTTCACAGGGTAAATTCTCAGTTAGTTAGCCCTCAACAGTCACTAGTCCCACACCGAATCAATGTTTCTTCTCTTGGACTAAAAAGAAGGACATAAAATAAATGCTGACTGTTGATGTCAAGAGAGTCACATTGAAATCCTTTGGTGGCCTCTGCTAACACAGGTGAGGAAGGTGGGGTAGGCGCCTGCCCATACCCGCCTCTCTTGGCTGGAGGCCCTGCTGGACCTTCTGCATCTTTGCTGTGGGGCTCTTTCCTAACTTTCCTTGCAGTTCAGAATGGGCAGCTGGTTTCTCCTCTCTGTTGGTGTTCTCTCCTCTCATAATAAACAGCAGCCTTGCAGTTGTTCCCAGAAGCTGGAGGCTGTTTTCAGGGCCAAAGGTGAGCTTACAGTCACCTGGTCGCCATGGAAACTGAAGCGTTGTCATGCTCTCTCCAGAGTGACTTGGCAGGGCTCTGAGTATGTGTCTCTCCATTTCCAGCTAATCTCTCCCGCACACGTTTCCCTGGAGGAGCCTTACCGGGGATCACAGGGAACAGGCTCTCACACTGACCGCCGAGGGCCGGAAGGGGTCTTGTGGAAGCATCTGCAACGGCAGGCTGGCCTGTGAAAACCCACAGATGCCTCCAGAATCCTCCTGAGAGGCAGACCTCCTCCAGAGTCACGAGGGCCTGCAGAGGGCCAGCGAGGAGCAAGCAGCAAGCGTTTTCCAGAGTCCCCGGAGTTTTTAGAAGGTGCAGTAAGATCGGTTCAGCCCATACAATACCACTGCAAAAAACCACAGTCTAGTCCAGGGGCTCTCAGACTTCAGCTCCCAAGAAAATCGCACGAGATGCTTGCTGCATCCAGATTCCTGCACTGTGACCCCAGGGATTCCGATCCACAGGTCTGAGGAGGCCATAGGAGTGTGTGTTCCTGACCCTTCCCTCCCTAGGTGATCCTCATAGAGGGGATCACGGCTCACACTTTGAGAGGCACAGGGGTTGGAGGAAGGAGAGAAAGAACCCGAGCTTTAGCAGTCCTGAGTTCTGGCCCCATTCTGCATCTAATTTGCATTCTGCATCTTGACCAAGACCTCAATGGTCTTAATAAGAGAACTGGATCACATTCACATTTCCCAATGGTATTCTAAGGGACATCACTCCCAATATTCAAAAAGCCAAACAAATTGGGAAGTGATATTTACTCTATCCCTCTCTAGGACACACATAAACTGCTTTAGCACATTAAAGACTCTGATACGTCCTGCAGTGTAAAAGTCTGATGTTTTTCAACCCAATGTTTTCCTAACTTATGTGCCCACAGAACTCTTTTTTTCTTTTACACTACCTGTTAATAATAGTCTCCTGGGGGCTTCCCGGGGGCTTCCCTGGTGGCGCAGTGGTTGCG
>NC_041227.1:51030530-51050305 GCF_002837175.3 Physeter macrocephalus | reverse complement strand
TCCGCAACGGGGGAGGCCCCACAAGAGGGGGGCGCCCACACACCAAAAAAAAAAAAAAAAATAATAGTCTCCTGGAATACCTGATTTGGTAAATGGTGGGCTAGGAAAGAATAACATATATTAACAGTTAATTCTGACTTAGTTATTACTATGTGTCAAGCACTTGACATACATCATCTCATGGAATCATACAACTGCTCTGCCCAAAGCAACACAACTGGCAAACTGAAGAACCTGGAATCTAACCGAAGTATCCTGACATTGACCTTACATTATGCTAGGAGCTGCTCAAACATTGGCAAGAGCAGTGATTAGGACGTTAGGGCTTCTACTCCGGAACTGATCACAGATAAAGCAGCTTTCTGGACTCAGGAAACATAAGCAGACGTTGGAAAAAAACAAACTTAGCAGAACATGTGAAAACAGATTGCAAAGGGGAAAATCTGGACCCTGAAGTTTCAAGTGCCAAGCGTGAAACTATAAAACAAAGCCCCAGCTTTTGGAGTTATCAGCACACTAGGTTTTTCCCTTCTCTATCACATCAGATTTTGAGTAATGTAGCAGCCAGGCACCCAACTTTGTGATGTATTACATTAATGCATTATCAGAACCAGCTGTTGTTCTAATGATATGGAAGAAGGATGAAGGGCTCGGGTGATGTATTGCCCCAACATACTGCAATGGAGGAACAAAGCAGATCCTGAGCAGGATAGCATTGCGGTTGGAAAGTCGAGATTGATTTATCAGGGGCGTCCCAAGCCGGCATTGAGAAAGAGGAGTCGGTTAGGCTGTTGGAATTTATCAACGTAATTATGTGCCGTGATTTATAAAGCAATAAACAACGAAGGTATCAAAGATACTTTCTGTTGTTGTTTTGGCTTAACTTATTAAAGAAGAAGAAAACTTTTTTTTTTTTGTAGTTTTGGCTTTTCTTTTAAATGATAAGTTTCCTCTACATGAACAAGTATGAATGATGAAGGCTTTAGGAAAGGTAAGATGTGGGCTGAGGTGAATCACCTTTAAACGGGTATGTTTCTCTTCCATGAAGGGAAATAAGCCCTCACCAAGTTACTCGTTACCCCTCCTCTTGGTGGGTCCTGTGGCTCCAGAGGCAAGTGAAATAGTTGAGAGCTAAACGGAATATAGCTAGCAAATCAGAGGTAGAAAAATGGCCATACAGACAAAAGTAATTGAGCATTTACTCCATTCCAGCCACTAGACGAAGCCCCTTATGCCTATTTTTGCATTTTATGTGCATGATAACTCTGCAAGGTAGGTACTGCTATCATCCCCATTTTACGGGTGAGGAAATTAGGTATTAGTGATGTTAAACTAATTTAATCCAAGGTTTCACAGTCAGAAGTTGGGCTGATGATTAAAATACAGGTTGCCATGACATCTGAGTCCATGCTCTTCATTCATTCATTCATCCGTCCATTCAATAAGTATTTCCTGGGCCTTACTAAGTGAAGGTATAGGAGACGCAGTGATGATTGAGACTGGAGAAACCCTGGGGGCGTGGAACGTAACTCTAGTGGAAGAGACGGACCCCTCATCGTTGCTACAAATGAATGAATGAACGAACAAATAAGCATAGGCACAAACTTACAAACTATACTACTAGAGTAAATTTTAAGGAAACAGTGTCTTAGAAACTAGCAGGGTGATGAACAGAGGTCGGGGAAGAGAGAGTTCATCCGTGATGTAAATCTTACTGCTCTTCACCATCTAGGACGTGTGAGGTTCTAATCAACACGCACATCTTAGAATCCATCTACGTATTTTCCAATGCTCTCCTTCTTTCATGTACATGCCTGATAGCTATAAAGATGAGTCAAGTTCTATCCTCCATGTATAAACACAGGTAATCACATTTGTCAACATCATAAAGTAGAAAACAACATTCTTAGGCTTGTTTCTTTATAGGGGCGGGTCAATCAACTCTTCCACCTGCTGCCACACACCCTGTATGCATCTCAGGACAGCTGAACTCTTGGCATCTGCTCGAGCCCTGCCAGGCAGGTATGTTGCACACATTCTCACACTTTCTGTGCATATACAGTACCAATGAGAATGATAACTCACACAAAGACTTGTTTTTCTCTGGGCAAGAGCTGAGGGAATTGTAGTTTGTGTCGCACAAACTCCTGCAAGCATCCCAAGCTGACCCTGAAGCCAAGAGCAACACCCCGTGCTCTTCAGGTATCCAAATGGCCAGGAGTGTGACAAATAGATAACAGACCCTCTAGAGTAGAGAGGTCGAGAGCAATGTACAGCCCAGTGGGGGGTTGTCACTAGAGAACCGGTAGAGAGTAGGCAGTCCTGAGCCAGCTGGAGGACATATGATGAAGAGGACACCTTCCCATCTCTTGGTCAGCTATTCCCTGGTCCTTTGCCTGATTCCCTGCAGCCAAGTACTCTGGATGCCATATCTCATCTAGTCATCTGTAACAGGGTTACTCTTACCTAGAGGGTACTCCCTAAGGGCCAAAGTCCTTTCACTTCCCCAGAAGCAATCTCATTTTAAGAGGGACTCTGGAATACTTGATGGAATGCGTGGTGGATTTTCAGGCAGTGGATGGATAGTGAGGGGCAGGTTTCAAAACAGGAACTCATCCATCATGGTTCAGATCATGCACTAGTGGTGATCAGCTACATCATCTCATTCTAAGGCTGATTCTGGAATTTGTTTTCCATGTGTGGCCTATGGAAATAATATTTGTTCTAGAAATCTACTTAGCAACTGTATTAGTCAGGATTCTCCAGAGAAACGGAACCAACAGAATGTATATATTTAGAAAGAGTTGTATTATAAGGATTGCTCATGAAATTACGGAGGCTGACAGTCCCAAGATCTACAGAGTGAGTTGGCAAGTTGGCAGGGCCCAGGAGAGCCCCCAGTATAAGTTCTGGTCTGAGTCCAAAATCAGGAGAACAAATGGTATAGTTCCTGTCCGAAGGCTGGCAGGATTTAGGAAGAGCTGATGTTTCAGTTTGAGTACAAAGGCAGGAAAAAGGTCCCTATTTGAATGCAGTTAGCAAGTAGGAATCCTCTCTCACTTAGGGAAGGGTCAACCCTTCATACTAGGCAGGCCTTCAACTGACTGGATGAGGCCCACTCACATTAGAGAAGGCAATCTGCTTTACTCAGTTTATTTATAGAAATGTTAATCTTACCCAAAAGACATCCTCACAGAAACACCCAGAATAATGGTTGTCCAAAGACCTGGGCACCCCATGGCCCAGAAAGTTGAAAGACAAAATTAACCATTACAAAAACATCATGATAACAAAAGTAATAAATCCCACATGGTGTGGAGACCAATTTCCAGATTATAGAGGTCCTTCAAACACTCTCTTCTGACCCTGACCAAGGGCAGGCAGCACTATCCCCATTTTACTGTGATGGGAGCTATGGCTTAAATAGTTTAAGTAACTTATCCAACAGTCCTAGAGCTACTGAATCAGCTGCAGAATTTAACGTATGAAGCTATTCTAGTTCCTATTCCAGTTTCCTTAAAACATAATAATTCTGTATCATAATAAATGTAATACCCTATAGCATGACAGATAAAATTTGGTACCAGAGGAAAAAGACTGAGTCACATTTTTTCCATCCTTGAAACCTCCTGAGATCCCCAAGCCAAGCACTTCCTGCTTCTCCACCCTCATGCCTCTTCTGTATGAACCACAAAGCTTGCTTGTGCTGAGGACAACTTTCTGTTGTTACTTCCTCTCCCATGATGAGGCCTATTATGTGAACTTTAACTGCCATGGCTCATAATCAGTTCAGAAATATGTCCTGAGGTAGGTCTTTACTCTGGCCATTTAGAGGTAAATTCTTGAGCAAAGGTATTCCGTAGGTCTGCTTCACTGCTCTAGCCCCAGAGTCACCACTGTGCCTAGCACATAGTAGGTCATCAATAAATGTGTTGACTGTTGGACAGCTGGATAGTAGAGTACAGAAGATAAACACATAAAGAGGAAAGGCACATAATCATGTCACCTTATACAGGGAAACTTCCTTGGTATAGATGCTTCAAAAGCCAGGATAAAGATGTCTACTTGTGGCACAAGATGGTTCAGGAAAAAACATCTGGGTATAAAACAGAGCTGGGTATGTGGTTTCGGGTACACTGATAACACATGCTTGACAACAGGGACTATACTTGTGTATTATGGTCCAACCAACTCCAAGAGACAATGACAAACGAATACATAGCAATGTGAATACTATGAATATCTTGCTGTTGCAATGAAAATGTGGCTACAGAGTCATGGACATCAAACTTTTGCTGTCATTATTGTCATTTCTGTCAATTTGGTAGGGTCCTTTCCCTAAAAAAGGAAAGAGCTCTATAACATAATGATTTTGTACACGTGAGCCAGGTTCTAATGCTGCTTTAGCTTTTATTACAGTCATGGAGGTACTAATTTGACTTGATTGGTTCCAAGTCTGTCTTCCCTACAGACTATAAAATTACTCAGGGAAAGGTTTTTATCTTATTTATTTATTTAATTTGTTTTTAAAATTTTTATTGGGGTATAATTTACAATGTTGTGCTAGTTTCAGGTGCACAGCAAATTGAATCTGCCATACATATACATATACCCACTCTTTTTTAGCTTCTTTTCCCATATACGCCATTACAGAGTATTGAATAGAGTTCCCTGTGCTATACAGTAGGTCCTTATTAGTTATCTATTTTATATATAGTAGTGTGTATGTGTCAATCTGTTCTTCCAATTTATCCCGCCCCTTACACCCTGGTAACTGTAAGTTTATTTTTTACATCTGTAACTCTATTTCTGTTTCGTAGGTAAATTCATTTGTAGCCTTTTTCTAGATTCCACATATAAGCAATCTATCTTATTTATAGTTGAACAGTTCACTGGTCAAGGCTGTAACTGTGATGAGTATGCAGCATAAGCTTATGGGTTAAAACCTACAGTATGGTCATTAATTTTAGCAGCAATATACTCTGATAATTAAGAGAGCAGTCTGCCTTGGTTTTAACCCCAGATGAATGGCCATGAGTGAGCCACTTACCCCCTGGAGTTTCAGATTCCCCATCAGAACATGTAGTTAATATTATTTAGAATTCTGGAAATATGGTGGCAGCAGTAGCAACATAGCTTCTGATTCTTCCAAAATCCCCACATTAAAAATAGAGTAACAAATTAATACAAGTAAAAAATAGACAACATTTATGACAAATAATAAAGTGTTGATGTGACTGTCAAAATACAAGCAGGTGGGGGCAAACCATCAGCATCCCCGACACTTCTGTGCTACCAGCATCCGTGTGGGAGGAAGCAGAAGGAAACAACAGGTCATGTGACAGCTTGACAAGAAGAGAACCCCAATATGACCAGCAGGAATATGCAGAGTGCTAGCCTGAGAACAGCAGCTGACACTAACAGGACATTTTCCAACCCCATAATGGGTGAGTACAACGTATTCCCCGGAAGATAGGAGGGGGCAGAAGCAGCCCAGTCCTTGAAAACCCCCAAAACTGACCAGTCAGGGCCGCTTCCGGGACCATCGCACACAGAGATGACATTGCTGGAAGTAAGCTGAGAAGGATAGCAGAAGTGACAGAAGAAGAATGTCCAGATAAAAGTGAGAGGGGGGAAGAAGAGTTGGGAAATCACAGAGCACAAGCTACAGGTTTTTTGTTTTCATTTGTATTGGAGTATAGTTGATTTAAAATGTTGTGTTAGTTTCTTTGCTGCTGTACAGCAAAGTGAATCAGTTATACCTATACATATATCCACTCTTTTTAAAATTCTTCTCCCATGGGTCATTACAGAGTATTGAGAAGAGTCCGCTGTACTATACAGTAGGTCCTTATTAGTTACCTATTTTATATATAGTAGTAAGTCACAGTTTTTTTTAACTACATGGAAAAAGAAAAAGAGAAAGAGAAGAGGAAACTCTGTGAAGTTAGCAAAGCCACATAAAACAAGGCTCTAAGATTTCATGAAATATAATTTCACATAAAAATGAGTAACAGAGGGCTTCCCTGGTGGTGCAGTGGTTGAGAGTCCACCTGCCGATGCGGGGGACGCGAGTTCGTGCCCCGCTCCGGGAGGATCCCACATGCCGCGGAGCAGCTGGGCCTGTGAGCCATGACCGCTGAGCCTGCACGTCCGGAGCCTGTGCTCCGCAACGGGAGAGGCCACAGCAGTGAGAGGCCCGCGTACCGCAAAAAAAAAAAAAAAAAAAAAAAAAAAAAAAAAAAAAAAATGAGCAACAGAAAAGAATCATGGGCACACGTCATACAAATTTATTAAAAGGAAAAAAAAAGATAGCATAAAGAGCCGAATAAACCCTACAGGTAGCAAAAGCATTCCAAATAGGTATTGTCAAAAATAAGATCAGCTTCATAACCTACTGTTTCAAAACATGCCCAAAGGCATTAAGAAAGTGATGTAAGATACAGAAAACAATATAAATCAGCATTAGAAAAGTTCAGAAATGAGGTGACAGAATTCAAGAATTATAAAGAAAAGAAAAAAATAACGTTAGTAATGAAGAATAAACTAGAAAAACCATAAGGGAAAATAAACATGAAAATAATGCCTCCAGAGAAACAAAAAGATGTTCTCTTCTCTCTGACCCAGCAACTGGCAGTGCTGCGGATGATAACTGCTCTGTCACCTTGGATCATCCCCACTAACCAACCCACAATACACATGCAATGGGAGCAAGAACTAAACCTTTGCTATATTAAGCTGTTTGGATTTGGGGCTTGTTTGTTACGGCAGCACTACTTAACCTAAACTGACCGACATGGGCATCTAACATATTCTTAGATAAACATGTAGATTCTTAAGAGTCTTTTGAAAGCTGTGATGTATCTTATAAACATAAAAATACAATTTCAAATGTGAATGCACATATATTGCAATTAGTGACACAATGCAGTTGTAAATGAGTAAAATGGCATTCTTTCTTAATTAAGTCAACACTTTCTAAATTCATGACTGGAGTGGAGGCAATTACTTCCCAAGCATTAAAAGACCACATTGAGCTTGGATCGTTGGGTGGAGCCCCAAAGATAAGTTCTATCAGGTAAAAACAATTTCTTTCTCTCAAGGGAACATACTCACCATTATCATTATCAATAAAATCCCTCACATCTCATATCTTAGGTTCTGGATTACTGAGAAGGAAATGATACAATCCCTAATCCAGAGGCTGGAAAGCAGGAAACACAAATTATTGCCACTTTTATTATCCTCATTATTAATAATAATAGTCACCTTCTACTCCCAATTAGTCACTGTTCTGAGTGCTTTATCTATAGTAATGAAAACATTTGTTTTGTGGTGAATGAATGAATGAATGATGTGGGGTTAGAAAAGGGGTTTAAAGGAAACAGCATTTATACCAGTGGAGACAAAAGGGTGAAGACATTCTAGTCAGAGGGAATAATGTGAATAGAACAAAGGAGATGGGGATTACATGCCCCATAAAGAGAATGTGAATAAGCATCTTTGGCAGGAAATGGAATTTATACTTAATCTTCTAGATAAAGAGGATCCATGGGAAATCTTCAGACCAGGGGACTGGCATGACAAAGCATTGTTCAAAGACAACTGTCCTAGCAGCAGTACAGGATGAAAATTAGAACAGAAAGAGACTGGAGGCAGGGAGACAAGTTAAGAAACAATTGCAAAAGCTCAGCCTTAATGGGATGTGAGCCTTGCCAAAGGTTTAGGTGTAAAGAGTGGGTGTTACTAAGTTTTGGCCAATGATATATGAGTAGAATGTGATGTGGGGCCTCTGGGAAGTCTTCTTAAAAAGAGGAGGTGCATCCTTCTTTGCCCCTTCATTCATCATACTGCCTGGAACATAAAACTGATGGCTGGATCTCCAGAGGCTATTTTGTACCATGAGGACCAGAGGCACACACAAAGGAATTTGAAGCAAAGAGCTGGGGCCCCAATGTATTCATTGAGCTATCATACCAACCAAGGACTGCCTACTTCTGGATCTCTTTTGCATCAGAGAAAGACAGATGTTTACCTTATCTAAGTTACTGTTATTTGGAGGCTCTATTGAAAGTAACTGAATCTAGTCCTACAGGACAGGGCAGGTTAGAGAACAAGCCCAACAAATATAGTTTGAGGTACAAGTTAAGGATTTGTGTCCATCACCTGAGTTTAAGATTCTGGCTCTGCCACTTAGTAACTTTAGAAGCTTAAGCAAGTACCTCAGTTTCAACAAGTATTAAATGTACAATGATAATAGTTAGTACCTACCTAATGGACTCTTGGGATGATTAAATGCAGTGACTGGGGTAAAATGCTCAGCACGCTCTTTGGTGCCACTTTTATTAAGCAATGCAAAGTGGAATGTGATGTCCCCAAAGAGAAGATGACACACAGTTCTTGGGGAGAAAGTATGAGTGAGAATGGGGTGACCACTTTTGCTAGAAGGTTGGAGGGAATTACAAAAGCTTCTTGGAAAACTCATTTCTCAAGCTTCCTTGCTCCCTTCCAGGACCACCCTTGTGCTGTGAAACTGAAAAGCATAGAGAAAGCGGCTTTGTCGGCCCTCCTGGCTCCTGGCCACCTCAGGCTGGGGCCTTGACCACAATTCCAGTTTCACATCCTATTTAGTGGGCTTATGGGCAACACTTGATCAATGGTCTATCAACACCACTGATCTTCATGTTCCAGGAAATGCTGTGCTGTTGGGAAGAAGAGGCTCTTGGCCTCATTTCTGCATAAAAGGGTCTGATTAAATCAAAGGGATGTTTGGCTTTTCAACATGTTGGGGTTGATAAACAGTGACAGGGTGGTGGAGGAGGCGGGGCTGGAGCTCTGTGAAGTTGAAAACTCTTTCAGGGATACCAGGCCGCTTCTAAACTCCCCAAACATTTCAGGAGGAGCTAGAAGGTTCTGAGATATGACTGCTCTAGGAAAGGCATAGGGCAAGAAAAAAGTGGGTGGAAACACACATAGTTTAATTGCAAATGTAGTTCTAGCTCCACATGGGGGATATATTTGAAAATGACATCGTTACAGCTCTGTATTTGTTGTTTTGATGTGACAGTTTGGGGTAAAAAAAAAAGAGAATGTCATACAGAAGAAGCATGGGGCTGGTATTAACATGAAATCTGATAGCTTTAAGTCATGTTCTTCCACTGGGTATCACTATGCCTACTGAAAAGTGAGTTGCAGTAAGAATTAAGTGAAATAGTATGGATAAAAGGGCTTAGTGGGCTTCCCTGGTGGCGCAGTGGTTGAGAGTCCGCCTGCCGATGCAGGGGGCACAGGTTCGTGCCCCGGTCTGGGAAGATCCCACGTGCCGCGGAGCGGCTGGGCCCGTGAGCCATGGCCGCTGAGCCTGCGCGTCCGGAGCCTGTGCTCCGCAACGGGAGAGGCCACAACAGTGAGAGGCCCACATACCCCCAAAAAAAAAAAAAAAAAAAAAAAAAAAAAAGGCTTAGTGAACCCGGGGTCCTTCTCATCTAAAACACGTTGGGACTTCCCTGGCAGTCCAGTGGTTAAGATTCTGCACCGCCAATGCAGGGGGGCAGGTTCAATCCCTGGTCAGGGAACTAAGATCCCACATGCTGCGCAGCACAGCCAAAAGATAAAAATAAAATACACACCAAATAAAATAAAATAAAATGCACGTTGATGACCTGATGGAGCTAGAGAAGGACAAGGAGAGAAACCCACTGACAATTCCTTTAGGACCTGCAGGTGTCGTTCTGTTTTTGAGTGAACTTGGCCATTCCTTACAGATTCTTAAAGCTCGATCCAGACTCAATTGTGTTTCTGCATTAGGTTTACCATGTGATTTTCCCCCTCATCATAAGTTATAATAAAGAAACTCTTGTTTGAATTTTTTCCTGTTTTCTTATCCTCTATCCCATAAGTGAAGAATATTCCTCTTAGAAAACATCCCTGTAATTGTATCTGAACAAGGATGGCTGCTAGAGGAATGGAATGAGGTGTCGTTATGGACTGAACGTTTGTTGTGTTGAAGCCCTAACCCTCTATGCGATGGTGTTTGGAGATGGGACCCTTGGGAGGTAATTAGGGTTAGATGAGGTCATGAAAGTGGGTCAGCAGTGTAAGCTCCAGTCTGAAAGCTGCAGGCTAGAGACCCAAGAAGAGCCCATTTTTCATTCAAGTCCAAAGGTGGGAAAAGACTGATGTCCCAGTTCAATCATTCAAGCAGGAGGAGTTCCCTCTTACTCAGCCTGTTTGTTCTATCCGGGCCTTTAACTGATTAGATGAGGCCCACCCACATTAGGGAGGTCAATCTGCTTAACTTGGTCTACTGATTTAAATGTTAATCTCATTCTAAAACACCCTTCCTGACACACTGAGAATAAGGTTTGACCAAATGTCTGGGTATCCCAAGGCCAAGTCAAGCTGAAACATAAAATTAACCATTACAGTAACCATGGAGTAACTTATAAATTTATTTCAACAGTGTTTACCACATGACAGGTGTTCAGTAAACCTTAGCTATTGCTATTCTTCTTCTTATTATTATTGTTCTCAAAAGTCTATTTCTCACTGCTTCCAGGGTAGAAATGCCTGAGAGGATACAGTTAGCTCTCTGGCACCAAAGAAAGACTGGTTGCTGTTTCATCGTGACTTGGTTCTTTCTTCAGGAATCCGCTGGCCAAATGCGGCCATTTGTTTAGAAGCAGTGAGATCCTCCCTAAATTGCCAACTTAGTCAGTCCACCCTCAGTCCTGGGAATGCTCTCTTCCTCCACAACTTTCTGGAAATCTTGGCTGAGAAGTGATGAGGCTGCAGGTGGTGAACGAGGGAAGCATTTTCAATGCAGCCTCTGCAGTTTGGCCGAGTTCCGGCTTGTGGAGATTAAATAATAGCTCGTGCACACACAATCAGGGGCTTGCCGAGAGTTAAGGGGTGTTACTGACTACTCTGCTAACTTCTGGGTCCTCGTCACCTTTCTCAGAGCTGAAAAACTCTGCTTAGAACCATAAAAACAATGCCCTTTCTGGCCTGGCCCCTTGGAAGGTCATAAGCCACTTTAATTAAGAACAGCTTTAATAATGGAAGACTCAAGATGCCACACAAGGGCACTGCGAGCAACTATGAAATTAGGATGAAAAATCTCCCTGTTGTGTACCTTCCCCGAGATCATTTTCTGCTGGGTTAAATGTTTCTCTCCCAGCAGTGTCCGGCAGTGGCACTGAACACGGAGCCCAGGCACCACCTGCTCATGCTGGCTCATTCCCTGCCCCTACCTGGCCTGTGTGAGACCAGAGGGGTCCATCCCATCTCTCCTGATGTGGGTTCAGCCCAAAGGAGGGGGACCTGTCCCAAGCCCAGGAAACCCCTTCCCTCCACTAGACCATGGCCATTCAGGTACGGTAAAGTATTTATCAAACTGAGGTACCAAATTAAAACAGAAATATACACTAGAGCAAAGTTCCTCAAGCTCGGCACTGCTGACCATTGGGCTGGGTGATTCTTTGTTGTGGGCGGCTGTCCTGTGTATTGTAGGATTTGGGGCAGCTTTTACTGGTCTTCTCCCACTCGATTCCAGTAGCAAAGACACCCCAGCTGTGACAAGGCAAGATGTCTCCAGACATTTCCAGTTGTCCCCCCGGGTGTATGGTTGTGGTAAATAGAAATACAGTTTGCCCACTTCAATTTGAATTTCAAATAAACAACAAACCGTTTTCAATATAAGTATGCCTATACAATCTTTAAGACACACTTACACTAAAAAATAGTCATCTAAAAGCCAACTTCACATGGAGCTTCCTTAAAAAGCTAAAAATAGAACTACCATATGACCCAGCAATCCCACTCCTGGGCATATACCCTGAGAAAACCATAATTCAAAAAGACACATGTACCCCAATGTTCATTGCAGCACTATTTACAATAGTCAGGTCATGGAAGCAACCAAGTAAGTCAGAAAGAGAAAAACAAATTTCGTATATTAACGCATATATGTGGAATCTAGAAAAATGGTATAGATGATCTTATCTGCAAAGCATATATAGAGGCAAAGACGTGGAGAAAAAACACTGGATACCAAGGGAGAAAGGGTGGGGGTGGGATGAATTGGGAGATTGGGGTTGGCATATATACACTACTGATGCTATGTATAAACAGATAACTAATGAGAACCTACTGTATAGCTCAGGGAACTCTACTCAATGCTCTGTGGTGACCTAAATGGGAAGGAAATCCAAAATGAGGGGATATATGTATGCATACAGCTGATCCACTTTGCTGAACAGCAGAAACTAACACAACATTGTAAAGCACCTATAAAAATTAATTTTTAAAATAAAATAAAAGCCAACTTCAAGTGGGCATCTTGTGTTTTGTCTGTTGACCCTACCTGAGGGGCAAAATCAACACCCCCTTCGGGTAAGAAACACTGCCCAGGGTACTTGGTCTCACCGCACATTACAATCACATGATAAGCTTTTAAAATACATCTATCCCCTGACCAATTAAACCAGAATCCCTACGGTCGGGGCCGGGTCATGTGTACTTTCATTTTTTTCCATCAGGCCAGGAGGTTTTACTATGCAGCCAGGTTGAGAACTGCTGCCACTATTTTTCCAAAAATTCCCCAATGATAATATGAATATCTGGAGTGCTTGTCAAAATAAACCAAAACCAACAAACAAAAGATTCCCAGGCCCCCCAAATAGACCTACTGAAATATAATTCTCAGGGGCCAAGGCCTGATAATCCTGTATTTTTACCAAGTGTTCCAGGTGATTCTAATCGGCAGGTAGGTATGGGAAGCCATGCCCTAGAAAGACTCACACATGTGCACAGGACACTCATACTAATCCTGGCTGCCACAGGGAAAACAAACATGTCCATCTGTGGGAGAAGAGCTATATAAACCATGGTAGAGCCACACCACAAGAATATTATGTCACAGTGAGAATGAATAATTTACAGCTGCATGCATCAGCACTGATACTTATAAGGAATATAATGTTAGATAAATATAAACCCCCAAAATACCGTTTTTGTAAAACTCAAAAACAAGTGACTCAGTATATTCCTTGCATCCTTTAAGGATGCATAAATGTCTACTAAGCCTATAAAATAGGAAGGATAAAATCAAAATCCAAGGAAGTGGCTACCTGTAGAGATGAGTCAGGGGATCACGGAGGTAAACTCAGTGGTGTTGGTAATCATCGCATTCTTTAGTGGTGTGGTGGGTTCTAGAAGTTTCCTTTTAATATTAGCCTTCAAAACTTACATATAGCCAGAAAACTCTTTTGCATGCATCAATTTTATGTAGTGTAAGAAGATTACATAGTGTGTGTAAATTTATTATTATGTTAAAATGAAATTTATTATTTATTTAACATTAATTTTATTTTATTTTTTAAATGAAAATCTCAGAGTCCTTCCCCCTACTGATTCAAATTCCATAGGTCTGAGTGAGGCCTCAAAGTCTTCATTTTTGGTAAGCACCAGGTGATCCTGACATAGATTACAGCTAGATTATACCTTGACATACCCTGACGGGACCTGAACTACACTTGAAGAGAGGAGACTTGAGCTAAATGCTCAGCTTTACCTATGGGGCGTTGGGTAAGTCACTTGCTCTCTCTGATATGTAGGATGATGGCCATAATCCCAAAGTACCTGTCTTGGGTAGGATGTTTCTCCTGCCTAATCCCGTATCACCTCCCAGGTCCCTCCCTCCTGGCACCTGGAACTCTGCAAGGTAGGTACTCAGTGCACTGAGTTTTCCTGGAGGGTAGACACATGTCTCCCACAAAAGCCCTGGGTGTCTTCTTTCCTTGAAATCACAGAAATCAGTGTCCAGGGCAGGGACAACCATGGTACAACATCAGTGGCACCAAAGACTTCCTCAGATCTGCAACCCAGCCACCCCAGCTTTGTAGGCTCAATGTACCATGCAAGACGACTCCTTCCTCTCCTATATGGCAAATAGAGGATGCTTTCTAACACCACATTAAGGAGAGCAGTGTTCTCTTCCCATTGACCCAGACTTCCTTGGAAACATAGGTCTTACCAAGCCTGCCAGCCCCTGCCCATCACCCTTCTACACCTGCCCCTTCGGAGCAGCAGTGGTTCTCACCAAAGAGTTTCAGCCATGAAAATGTATGAACATATGTCCTCAGCTTCATGATCAAAAGGGAATCCAATCAAGAATCTGGTTATGCATTTGCAAATTAAAAATTTGTACCATAATGAGCAGAGCCATTCAAACTAATAATTACATAAACTCCCGTTACGGGTGGCATGGTAATTACAACAGGTACTTCTGGCAAATTTAAAAAGCGACTTCAGTTTCCATTTCCTTCATGAAGAATGCAATAAGCAGGTGTGTCCTTGCACTCCCAGTTGGAGAAACCCGCTTAGAAAGTGAAGAGTAAAACGAGTCCAGAAATCCCAATTCCTAGTCTCCCAGGATGGCAGGGAATTTGTTATGGAGAAGAAAGATGGTGAGAGTAGCAATAAAAGTACCTGAAGCCGCGATGCATGTTTGTAAGGGGGGGGGGTGTCCCTCTTAGGGGTATCTGACTACCCTCTTCCTTGCCCACTGTGCTCTGGCCTTGCTGGCCTCCCTTCTGCTTCAAGAACACTCCATGTGAATTCCTGCCCCCAGCCCTTTGCACTCGCTGTTTCTCCCACTTGGAATGCACCACCCTCACGCCTTCCTCAGCTCAGGTGTTGCCTATCAAGGGAGGCTTTCTGACCACCTGCACCAGGTGCTATCCCTACACACTGTTTAATTGTCTCCCTGTCCCCTTAGTACCGTAGTGGGTAATTACTGGGTAATTCTGAAACTGCATTCATGGTCTGCCTCTCACGCTAGAACGTAAGTTCCATGAGAGCGGAGACCTTGGCTGAGCTTTCACGGCTCCATCCCAAGGCCCATCAGAACATTTGGCACTTGGTTGGCGTTCAATAAATGTCTGTGAGTGAATAAAAAGTATGAATGAAAGAGTAAATCAATGAATACAGGCTCACATCCATTATTTGACTTGGGCCTCATACAATCCTGAGGGAGGGACTATTATTATCTCCCTTTTGCAGACGAGAAGACCGAGATTTAGAGACATTCGGGCATTGGCCAGAGGCGCCAGCTCTGACGTGCCAGAGCCTGGCCCTGCAGCCTGGGGCCTCTGTGTGCTTTTTACTGCATCGTGCCATGTCAGGATGTGTGGGTGGAGCTATTTCCAAACTCTAAAGAAAAGGGGGAGAGGAGTAGCAGATAAGTCGGCTAATTAGAGGACAGTCACCCCACCCCATCCTTCTGGCAAACAAAACAGCTTCCTTCCTGTCCAGCCCCAGAGTGGACAGTCTGTTCTGGACTAGATTTGAAGGCAGGCTTTATGGCATCTCCATCTGTCTCTCACTCAGGGTTAGACACACCATCCCAGGGGCTCAGGAATATTGACTGTGTATCTAGACTTCTCACCGACTAGCGAGTGAGAAGTGTTGGAGCCAGGTTGTGAATTCCAGAGCCTCACCGGGTGGCCCCCAAACCCATCAAGATCTGGGGAGGTAATGGGCAGTCGTGGGTAGCAGAGGACTGCTCTGGGTTCCGATGCTGGCTCTGCCCTGACTTTGTAACCCCAAGAGTTTTCTCATCTCTCTAAGCCTCAGTTTCCCCTCTACAAGGAGGGTATCGTAACCATACACATTTCAGAGGGTAGTGAGGGTTAGAGTAAGTCAGTCAGCTAAAGCTCTCAACCCCAACTCCGCACGTGCTGAAAGACCAAGAAATGCCACCATCATTAGCTCCCGGCAAAGCACGGACCTTGACAGTCAGGGCCAATGCTCCAAAAGCAGCAGAATCTCATTTCTCAAGGCACAGTGGCTGCCCCAAGTCTCGCTATCATCATCATAACTTGCCCCTCATCCTTAGTGAAGATGACCCCAGACAAGACCTCTGGCCAAGAGCGAAGCCAGGACGCCCAAGGGGCCTTTTTATCCAAGTCCTTCACCTTCTGGAACATGGTCAGCCTGCAAGTGTTTCTGCAACATCTTGGTCGATACCCCACCAGAAACGTCTGAGCCAGGCCGGGTGGTCTACCAGGGAGCACCCACGGCCTGTCCCACAGCACTTAAACCCACACAGAGCTGGCGTCTCCCTCCAAAACAATGCCAGCAGGAAGAGGGAACAGCATGCTCTTAAGGGCTTTCTGGAGGTTACAATGTTGAGGAAAGAAAGATGGATTTCCTCCTCGCCTCCATCCGACTTCACGTGTGTCGAAGCCGAGGCTCAGTTCACACAGCTCCCAAGGGGTTGAATCTGGATGCTGCTCTGTCCCTGGATGTCTGCTCTCACCCCCACCACTGCGGGGCTGGCTCGGCTCTCCCACGGCCAGGCCACCAGCACCAGGCTGAATGACAAGAGTGTAATCCATGAAGGGGTTCGCCTAACTGTGTGCTATGTTCACACATGACTGCCTCTCCCTCCCTGCCAATCCTGCTGCCCCCCGTTTGTTTGGAGCCCCCTACAGCTGCAACCCCTGATGACATACATGTCATTTATGTGGGCAAGTAAAGCTGAATTTACACAAGGCAAGGTGTGCAGCCCACACAAGCTGCTCTGTGACAGACACCTATCGCACCTGGTTCTTTCCTTCAGAACACCATCTCATAATTGTTCACTCATTGCTAGGATCATTCGCTCGATACTGTCTTATATATCGGGATAAACACTAAGTCTTGTTCATTACTGTGTCCATATATCTGGCATGGAGTAGACACAATACATATGCATTGGCTGGAGGATGGAGGGATGGATGGATGGATGGAAGGATGGCTGGATGGGTGGGTAGGTGGATGGATAGAGGAAGGAAGGAAGGAAAGAACGATGATGGATGAATGGATAGGTAGGTGGATGAGGGTGAAATCTACTGATCCACTGGGCCCTATTCAGGCACAATTTGCAATTTGCCTGGTACATTGGTGCTGACAAATTCAGCCTCACCAGGTCAACCTCCTTGGAATACTCCCCAGACTTCTGAGGATGCCTCATTACCCCCATTTCACAGATAAGTAAATAAAGATGCAGAGATGTTAAGAGCCTTGGCCAAGGTGACCCAGAGGGTTAGTGACAGAAGAGCCAGGAGACTCAGCGTCTCCCAGGGCTTTGTCTTGGCCTCTTCTTCCATCCTCTCCTGGCACCAGATGCCCTGAATCTCAGTTGACCCTGTGAATGGATTGAGGAGTTCTCTGTGTCATTTTCTTTTGACACAGAGTTATTTCCCAACCTCTCCCCACTCAGTCAGGCACCAGGTTCTGAGTTCTTGGGTATGTGGACTTTGGAGAGTGAGTCTCAAACTAATGTGCAGAAGAATTAACTGTGGAGTCCACTGTGGATTCCGGGGCCACACCCACAGAATTTTTATTTCATAAGTCTGCAGTGGAGTAGAGGAAACTGCACTTTTAAATAATTATCCCAGATAATGCTAAAACAGTTGGTCCATAGGCTACACCTGGACAAACTGTCTTGGGCTTATGGAGATTTTGATCTGGCCTGCTGAGGACCTGTGTCTGGATGCTGAGGTCCAGGGACAGCCCCCCTAGAGGTGGTAGAATCTCTGAGGAGGGCAAAGGAGCAGAGACTGGAGACCAGTGGTCAGGGACCCCCATGTTGAGCTTGTGATCAGGCTGAGCCCCTTAGGGGGGAGCTTGGCAGCCCCTCTGGAGCAATAAAACTCCCAGATGGTACCCCCCGTATCAGCACCAGAAGAGATACTATATATCCCAAGGAGCAACAGTAAAGGTGGCAGCCACAGTGGACAAAGGATCAGCTTCCTGCACCCACCCCCCGACTTCCCGTGCCCTCAGTTGGTCTAGGATTCTTAAATAAGCCAGTGGACTGGAGGAGGGCACCCTACTAATGACTGATTTCTGATTTCCCTCCATCCAGGAAGCTGATGTTTCAGTGTCCAATTTAATATAGAAAAATATCAAAACAATGCTGTTTCTTGCTCTCCAGCATTGAGTAGAAAATTCACACTAGTACATTTCCTTAGTTTTCTGGAGCAGACCCAAGCCTGCAAAGAGGATTCACTGGAGTTTCCATATTAAAGCTCCTGCTCATTCTTGCTTTGCACAGAGTGAGACACACTGGAGACCCAGTGATAAGCTATGAGCTCCTGGGAAGGGTTTTCTCTCTCTCTAAGCTTTAGTTTCCACCTCTGTGAGGAAAAACAAGGTGGAATAACTCCTGCTTAGTTCAATTCAAATGGCCAGGTGGGATGTCCCAGAAGGTCTTATACATCTGCAATGTTTAATTGAGCACATATTATGTGCTGGGTATTCTACTGGAAACAATTGTGTGCAAAATAAGCACAATCTCTGCTCTCACTGGACCCTTAGTAAATATTAATTTCTTAACCCAAGGCCCTTTTACTGTCTTAAACGATTGTACTGGCTTCCCGCTCATACCAAGAAAATCTTATTCAAATATCTTTTGTTTGTCAAGGCTATTCTACTGAGGATGGCCATATGCCAGGCCATATGCTCAAGGCTTGGCGTGTGCCATCTCATTTAATTCTCATAACAACCCACCCAGAGATAAACGTATTATTTCCACTATTGGAAAGATGAGGAAATAGACTTGGAATGTCACTCAGGTAAGTGGGCAGAACTGAGATTTAAACCCAGGCAGTCTGACTCCAAATCCAGACTCCTAGCCCCTTTAGCATACTTACTGCCTGATGTCTAAGGTCGGGGATGGTGACACCCCCAACCCCATGCAACCCTGATCCAAAGGCAAAACGTTACACGTCTTAGCCTCCTGCCAAAGCCCTGCGCGTGCCAGTGCACCCAACCACAACCTCAGCAAAGAGTACATTTCTCTGCCGTCCACTTGAATGATTTCATTTTCCCTCTGATTCCTGGCCTAGAAACCACTCTGCTGAAATGTTGATTTACCACGGGTGCTCCCACTATGCGGCAGGCCTTTTAATTGCTTCCTGAAGGGGCCTTTTGGTGCTCTTCTGAGAGCCCTGATTGAAATTTTTAAGGAATTATAAATCTGCTTTCCCAAAGCAAGCTGTTATTAAAATTCCACAAACCTCACAGCTAGCATCTTAATCTCCCCATTGGTCTAGGCTCAGGCTGCCAACTCTCCATTACTTTCCAGAGGTTGACCTTGGAGGGTCCTTCCACCTCTGTGTCTGGATTACTCCTTGCCCACCTTGGAGGGTTGTTATGAGGCTCAACTGGGAAGGGGTATGTCAAGTTCTTAGGGCATTTCTGGAAAACTATGTTCTTGACATTAAGCTAACTGAGGCCAAACACTGAATATAACTGCAATTCAGAAGGGGAAAGTAACTTGCCTAAGGTCACAACTAGACATGGTTTTTCAATGGTTATTCTAGTATCTTTACAAGTCCAATATTTCATAATGCTTTCTGCACTTCCTCATGATCCCAGGTGACTCTAATCAGTATGGAAAATGGGGTGGACATGGAAGGCAGGAGAGGGAAAAACAAAGGACTTTAAATTTACCTTACACTCACAGTGTTCTAGTCCCTTTGATTCAATAATCCTATGAGTGGACTTCCCTGATGGTCCAGTAGATGGGACTCTGCACTTCCAATACGGGTGGTGGGGCCCAGGTTCAATCCCTGGTCGGGGGACTAGATCCCTCATGCATGCCATGACTAAGAGTTCACATGCCACAACTAAGAAGTCTGCATGCTGCAACTAAGAAGTCCGCATGCCGCAACTAAAGATCCTGCATGCCGCAATGAAGATCCCGCATGCCACCCACCCTGGGC
>NC_041227.1:50999233-51030478 GCF_002837175.3 Physeter macrocephalus | reverse complement strand
CTGCACCCAAGGCAAGGGGCCTGGGCTAAGAAGCCTGCATGCTGCAACTAAGAAGTCCGCATGCCGCAACTAAAGATCCTGCATGCCGCAATGAAGATCCCGCATGCCGCAACTAATACCTGGTGCAGCCAAAATAAATAAGTAAAATAAATAAGAAAATAATAATAATAATCCTATGAGGAATGGGCATCTGCCCTATTTTACAAATAAGGAAACTGAAGCTCAGAGAGGGTAAGTAACCTGACCATGGTCACACAGCAAAGGAGGCTCTCAAGTCAGGATTCCAACCCAAGTGCACCAGACTGTGAAGCCCACCACACAGTCAACCTGGAACTGAGCCTCAATATGCCCAGGACCCCCATGTCCATGTGCTTGGGGTATGGCTGTGGCTCCATAAGAAAAGTCTACTTAAACATTCCAATTCTCTGTGTGAGGCTCCAACTGTCAGTGCAGTGGTTTTAAATTATATCCACAGATTCTTTGACATTCTTCCTTTCAAAAGGTGGAGCCAACCACCCCACCTGACCTTGAGTCTAGGCTGCACCCTCGTCTTGGGAACTGTAACAAACTATCTTTTAATGGCAGTCATCTTCTGATCTGTTGGCCTCACTATACCTCAGATTGACACACTAGATTCTAACACACTTGGGTGGTTCATGTTCTCACTGCTGGCCTCGGTCTCCTGATCTGGAGGAGAGTCATACCCTCGTGATTTCTTGACATCACTCTGAAGTCTTGTGATTCTTGCCATGCTTTATGCATTTCTTTAAAAGGACTCCCTTTCCAAAAAGAAATTGATTTTAAAAGGAAGCTTTACGTAAGTGCAGAATCAATATCACTTGCCATAAATAATAGGCAGTCATAAAAATACATAAAACGGATGCAATAAATAAAATGAATTAGGCCCAGTTGTCTTTCCAAGGCTCTGTGCCTCTTTGTAATAAAGGGCAGCTGGTGAGCTCTGGAGAGGCATGAAAGCCACACTTGCAGCCATCTGAGCCTTTCCCCCGATGGAATCAGAGAGCTCGACAGAGGAGGGAAAATAGAATGGTAGCACTTTTCCCCTTGTCACGTCCTGTGCCATGTCCACATAAAACCACTGTGTGGCCACCAGTGCTCCCAGACCTCATTATTGGAAACGCTGAATTCATTCATCCTCTACACCAAGCTTCCACGTGGCATTTCAGGGCAGAAAGGCCCAGGAGAAGAATATCAAAACCTAATTCCCTATGCATGTCATAAAAACACAAAAATGTCTGCTAGACCTAAACAGTAGCTTGGCCCCCCCGAGGTGGGTTAGGCCATCTCTGGTCTTCTCTGTGAGTGGTCCCTAAGTCTTCATTTCCCTCCCATCAGTTTGCCCATCAGTAAAATGCAGAAACCTGACCCTGAAGGTCCCCATTTTCTTGGCCATCCCTCGAAATGGGCTGAGGATCGGGCTGAATTTCAGAGCTGCTCTTGCTCAGAGGTCCAAACGTGTACGCGTACACGCACGCACGTGCTCCCCCACTGGCCTCCAGTCGCCTCGGGGACACCGAACAGGAGCTGCATTTAGTAATCGACTCCCCTTGGCTTGCTTTGGTGCATTTTCTAAATAACAAGAGCCTGGCAACATCAGAACCTCGCAACGATCTTTATTAATGAAGCTCCCGGCACCGTGTGGAGAAGACACAGGCAGCATATGCAAACGTGCTAAGGAAATTATTTCCATCAGCTCCAGCTATTTGAAAGCAATTGAAAAGTTTCCATTTGAAGAAAAAGTAATTTTCGCGATGTGAGTTTTGAGAGCTGTTTGTCTGCCCCCACCTGATGCTGCCGCAGCTTCCCCGGATCCAAGCTTTCTACATTTTATTAAACCACAGCTAAGTGGCGTCATGCTGTTAAAATACTGTGTCGCTTTTTAAAGTGATATCATTACCTAATAATTTTGAGAGCTTTACTTTTTTTTTCCTTTGCCAGGAAGGGAAATGGACCAAATAGCTTTGCACCGTCTCAGTATCATGGAAATGGGACAGTGGGAAATATGGGGTCCTGGGGCCCCAAAGCATGGAAAACTGGGTTCTAGAGGTCACTGTGAAGAATATATACGAATTCTTCCCCATCTCATGTTTATAGACAATTGGAAAAAACATGAAATGCAGGGAAACATGGCTATTGGAACCCCTGACCCCAGAGCTGGATTTTCCATGAGGCTGATGAAACTTAAGCTTCAGGACCCCACAACTGAATCAGCCCTTGCCTACTTTTATAATCATAATTTTGTGTCTTTTAAAGAGTATACTTGCTTTCTATTGCTGTCTAACAAATTACCATAATATTAGGGGCTTCAAACAACACCCACTTATTAGCTCAGAGTTCTTAGGACAGAAGTCTGGTACGGTGCGGCTGGGGTCTCTGCTTGGGGTCTCAGTAGGCTGATATCAAGGCATTGATCTGGCTGAGTTCTCATCTGGAGGCACTGGAGAAAAATCTGCTTCCAAGCTCATTCCTGTTGTTGGCAGAATGAAGTTCCTTGAGGTTGTAGGACTGAGGTTTGGTTTTCTTGCTGGCTGTCAGCTAGGGGTTGCCCTTAGTCCTACAGACCTCTCTTTTTCTACCACATGTCCCCTCCATCTTCAAGCCAACAAATGTGCATCGAATCCTTCTCGCTGAATCTGAGTTCCTCTTTTCCAACCAACTGGAGAAAACTCGTGATTATGTCAGACCCAGCCATACTATCATTACCTATCTTAAGGTCAACTGTGCCATATATCAATCTAATCATGGAAGTAAAATCCACCATATTCACGGTCCCAAGGGACACGCAGGGCATGTACATGAGAGGGATGGACAATCTCGGTGGACCATTTTAGAATTCTGCCTACCACAAGGAGAGGCACCAAACTGTCTAAGCTCCAGGTCCCACAAAACTTTGATCTACTTCTGCTTGATCCTTTTGAGCTTGGAAGTTCCCATTTGAACCACCTGAATGGCCTCAGATTGATCTTGGGTTTTTAATCTTTTTTCAGACTCAGTGACTCAAAAATTCATCATGCCCTCCCCCACAATGGCCTACATAGAAAGTCAAAATGGAGTTGGACATGCAAGGCTATGGGGGTCACCTGTTGGTTTTTCTGGAAACCACTCTTCTTCTCTGTTAATGGCCCCTGGTTTCCTTTCCTGTCCAACTGTTCTCCCACTTTAACCCTATGTGGCTCAGACAAGAGCCCCATCTCAGCTCTAAGAATGAGCAAGTGTTGCTTATTTGGTCAATTTAAGACCCCCTCTCCTCTTGACCTCAGTGCTTGAATGACCCAAGCTGACCCAAGATAGATTGGTACAAGCAGCCAGAAAGGAGCTTTGTTCTTTTATCCCCTGAGGCTATGAACAATAAGGGGATATACCTGGAGTCAAATGGGTAACCAGGTGGAGCCTAATAACGAAGTCAGTTCAGAAGAGCAGCCCTAGAAATAGGTTCTAATTACATCACCTGAGCCTTTTCATTGTACTGAAGTTAGACTACCACTGGACAAACTAATTTATTTCTCTTTCACTTAATTTATTCATTTATCCATCCATCTATGCATTCATTCATTCTCTGAAGCTGTTTGGTGTTGAGTTTCTGTCCCTTGCCATCATAATACTAATGTACTCGCCAGTCTCCATCCCATTCTTTCATTCTACTCTCTCACAAGTGCAGCCTCCCCTCCCCTGCCCATTCTCTGCTCAGACTGAAATCCTGGCCACTCCTGGGCTCTCATCTTCCCCCACAACACTCCCATTGCCTGGCACATCCATCTTTCTCCTCTGCTTTTCCACATGGTGCTCAGCTCAAATGACATCTGTTCTTGATGTCTTACCACCCTCCCCATCCCCATTAAGAGTTAATTTTCTCCTTCTCTTAACTCTCAGCAGACTTTGTACCTACCTACCTTCTGGTCCCACCTCCTTTTGCCTGCTTTTAGTTAGTCCTGTTCACATCCCATCCCTGGGTGTGGCGCACAGTAAGTGACTAGTTCCGTGTGTGTGTGTGTGTGTGTGTGTGTGTGTGTGTGTGTGTGTGTGTGTGTGTGTGTGTGTTTGGCGGGGTGGGGTGGGAATCTACCATCATTTCCATTTTAAGATAAAAGAAACAGAGCTTCAGGGAGGTTAGGTCAGACCAATCTGAAACCAGAGTCTACAGTCTTAACCACTATGATGTCTTTCATTTAATTATCATATTACCATTAATACTGTTATTAATATTGATAGTAAGAATAACTAAACATTTTCACACAGTGAGCCTTTGCCTTGCAACGTAGTAAGAGATAATTTAAATAGATTATCTCTCTTAATCTTCAAAACAATCTTCTAAGACAAACCCTAATGTGATGCTGTTTTACGGACAAGGAAACTGAGTCCCAGAGAGGTTAAATGATTGCCCAAGGTCACACAGCTAGAATTTAAACCCAATTATCCTTTCGGATGCATTGCTCTTGGCCACTACATTTTGCAATGCTTGAAAAGAGAGACAGAAAGAAAGAAAGATTGATGAAACTTGAATGTGAGCATAAACTTGAACATGTTGAGGAGACCTGTGCAGCCAACCTCGGAGACCCCTTAAAATAATGGCAAGAGGGGCTCTGAGGATGGGTGAAAATGCCCATCCAGAAGCAGCAACCCTCCTCCATCCCTTCCCAAGTAGACCACTGTCCTGCGGTCCAAAGAAATGCCTGGGTCAAAATCTACATTTTCAATCACCCGAGCCAGTCGGTCTGGACTGTGTGTTTAAATAGGATTTTCTTCCCCCACCCCACCTTTTTTTTTTTAATTGGAAGGAAGCTTTAAACACTTTGAAAGTGGCCTCAGGGACCAGCTCACATCATGCTCTGCATCTCCTCCTTTTGAGGCAAGCGTCCCTGCAGCCACTTTGCAAGCTCTGTTTTCAATTACAAAAGCTTGTTTGAACAAGGGCTGTCACAGAGGCTGTTCAAACAGACTTTTGTAATTGAAAAGGAGGAAAAACAAAAGATTTCTAACCTTCCAAACCGAAGATTGGAAGGAGCTGGTCAGACAACTGTAGAACCAAAATGGCAGTCCATAGTACGGGGGTTGAGGCCAGCCAAGAAGACAGCTGGGCTCTTTTGCCTGGGCTGAGCCGCAATGGAATAAGAGCATAGCACCTCGTCCAATGTCTGTTCTGGTGGAAAAGAGGGCTGGAATGGACGTGAATGGAAGTAGAAAAGCATAGTGATTCCCACCAGTGGTTCCTAAAGAAACAGTATTAGATCATTCATAGGTGGCCTCAAAAGCCATTGGTGCCTGGAATAAAAAAAAATCACTTCATTTAAATTTTTTTGCCAACATCTTGGAATTTATCATGCAAAAAGTCTCACTTTGTTACACATATATCTTTAACTCTTCATGCTTTCTTATCTCACACTTGGAGGGCTTTAGGAATCTGCGTAGAATTTAGTAACTTTTCTTTGTTTTCATTATATTTTAAGAAAAATGATAATAGCTTCCAATTTAAGTACATTTCAGTTAAAATTAAATCAATTTTAAAATACTAAGTGAATAACAGAGCTAGAAGATAAAAATACAGCAAAAGTGATGTTGGTACATGGATACCATAAAAATAAAGAGTTAGAGGGAAACCAAGATTGGGGACACTGGTTTGGTGGCTAAGAGTGTGGATTACAAAGTAACTACATGTATTCACATCCCAGCTTACCACCTACTAGGCACCTAAACTGTATAAACCTACATTCCTCCTCTGCAAAATGGGGCTAGTAAAAACATCTAAGTTAAGCTTGCTCTGAGGATTTATAAAATAAGCAATCATTCAGAAACAGTTTTCTATGATTGTTGTTAAAAGTAAGATTACCATTTAGCTTAATGTTTCTCAAACTTAAATAATAAACAGACCCCCTTTAGAGGGAAAACAATTCTAATGATGGAAATTTTTGCAGACCCCAAGCATATGGCTAAGGAAGGACATAATTTGTAAACCATGGATCTAGGCATTACAATCAGTCAATCAATCAGTCAATCAAGAGATTGAGGTTTAAGCGATTTATTCAAGGTCACACAACTATTTAATGATATATTTTTGAATTACTGAATGATAGTTTTTGGTAGTGATTGAATCAGACATGTAGTGGAATCCAAATCTCCTTTTTAAAATGTGCTATAGACATTTTGGAATGGACTAATTATTGTGCGGGTCTGTCTGCTCATTGCTGTCCTATTCAGCACCCCCATTCCCTTCTCCCCCCTACACTAAATTCCAAAAGCACCCCCTGCCCCAGTCAATGAAACAACCCAAAATTTCACCACACATTTCTGAAGACACCCTAGGGCGGTAGCACCTCCCCCTGGTTAAAAACCTCCAGATGCCCTCTATGCCCTCTATCCATTCCAACCCTCCTCCATTATTCTGCCAGGATTACCTTAGAAACAAGGCTTCCCGTGAAAGATGCTGGTGAGCACAGGCAGTAGATTCAGATGGGCCTGGCTCCATGCCCATGTGATTAACTGCACACAGATCTCACAGCAAAGAGCGCTGGATCTGAGAGGGATACACTGTCCTCAAGTCTTCTCCCTCCTCCTTTCACCAGGAACGATGACTGCATGGCTTAGAATGGCCTAACATTGCATAATGGCTTAGCTTTGTTCCTCCAATTCCACTTTGGGGTGGACTTAGAGAACCACCCCAAGTGAGCAGGGCCCCTCTCACCAGGGAAACAGGACAACAGGTGGGAAGGGTAGAGAACTCCTGATGCATGTTCTGTGAAGGACCTAAGGAAAGACAAGCTTGGTTCATTAGACACTTAGGATTGCCATTTGTGATAATGAGCAGGACTGGGGGAGCTGAGAGGAGAGAGGCTAAGACAGCCTTGGAGGCCTGTGCTGGTGCGAGAGCAAAGAAAGCTCCTCCTTCAGGGAGGGCATGGAGCAGATCTGAGAGACGGTGAAGGAAACATGGTTCTCATGTGCCTCCCCCTCCAACTCCCCCTCCCCGTGTGTGTGTGTGTGTGTGTGTGTGTGTGTGTGTGTGTGTGTGTGTGTGTGTGTGTGTGTGTGTGTGTGTGGATAGATAGATAGGTATAGCTATAGATAGATGCACACACATACAACGTAAAATTCACTGTTTAACCATTTAAAAATGTGTTCCTCATTGGCATTCAGTACATTCACAATGTTGAACATTTTCAACATCCCAAAAAGGAAACTCCACACCCATTAGCAGTCACTCCCCATCCCACCTTCCCCCAGCTTCAGGCAACCACTAGTCCAGTCTATTTTCTGTCTCTATGGATTTACTTATTCCAGACATTTCATAGAAATGAATTCATACAAAATATGTGACCTTTTGTGCCCGACTTTCTCTACTCAGCAGAATGTTTTCAAGGTTCGTACATGCTGTAGCATGTATCAATGAATGCTTCATTCCTTTAGGGATGAATAACATTCCATTGTGTGGATAGACCACAGTTTTGTTTATCCATTCATCAGTCGATGGACACTGGGCTGTTTCCACCTTTTGGCAAATGTGAATAATGATGCTATGAACATTCGTGCGCAGGTGGTAGGGGCTGTGGGGCAACCGTACATCAATGGAAATTTGCCTGCAAAGGTGAAGGGTCTGAGGAGCGGTGCTTAGGAGGGCCAAGTTCTCATGTGGACAGACGGACAGCAGGACGGCATGGGTGACCAGCTCCAGCGGGAGTCTATGCTGAAAGGAATCAGAGAACAGGAAAGCTCAGACATCTCGCTGGAAGAACCAAGAGTGTGTGAGGAGAAAGAGAAGGTCCCTGGCACTAACTTAGTGTTCTCTGTTGTGGTTTTGCTTAGAGAAAGTGTTCCCAGCCTCTGCAAAGGAGACTCTGCAGCCTGACGTTGCTCCGCAGTCCCAGGGAACCACAGAATTTCTAAGGTTCTGGGGAAGGAGAACAACATCTCAAGTCACGAAGCTGAGGGTAAAGGCCATGAAGACAGACTCACATGGTCAGGATGTTCTTGGGATGGCAGGAAAGCAGGGAGGTCTCTGGGGGTCCCTAAAGGAACTGCAGGAAGGCATGATGGTTAAGAACTGGCTCTGAGGGCTTCCCTGGTGGCACAGTGGTTGCGCGTGGCTCTGAAAGCAGAGTGTCTGGGTCTAAATTCATGGTTGGCCACGTCAGGCACGACTTCAAGGCAAATGCTCCAACCCATGGTGGCCCCCACCCAGTGCCTTTGCTTGAGCTGGGACTGATACGGAAGGGGCTGCTACTCAACAGCAGCCCATGGCTCCCTTCTCCCTCAGTGGGGTCCCTCCCTGCCTTCTTCTGGGGGCCCCCAAAGTCCCCTTCAGCCACACTTGAGGCTCTCAGACAGCTCAGTGACTTATATATAGAAGGGGAGGTTCAGGAAGGAAGACCCCCTCCTCCCCCACAGCCAGAGCATCCTTCTTTTCTTTTTGTTAATTTAGAGTTTTCTATTTTTCTTATTTAAATTGTAAATTCCCCTTCCCTGGAAGTCTCGCCCAAACTGCCCTATTACCACGACATTAGCAGCCGTTTTCCCCTCTGGTTAGAGATTTTCTGATCACTCGCATGCATCACTGGGTGCAGAGCGAAATTATCAGCTGCCCCAGCAAGTGGCTGGAGAGGTTAAGGTGGAAACCGTCCCAGGCCTCCCTGGAGTCCTCTGGGAAGAGGCAAGAAGAGAGAGCTTGCTGAGGCTGTCTCTGTACCCGCTCCCCAGCCAGGGCTGGGCAAGAACAGGGAGCCAATCTCGGGAGCACGGCCAGGGAAGGAGGCGTGATGCCAGTGTCTTCCAGGCCCAGTGGCTGCAATCTTTCAAAGGCTTGAATATTTTACACTTCCTCCTGTGTCTGGGCTCACATGCAGAACGGAGCGCGATGGCCCCTGAATTCCAAATTTACTTTAAGTAATTAAACTTGGTTATTTCCATCTGAATACACTACGGGTTTGGAGAATTTTATGGAAATCTGGGTAAGGAGAATGAATAGATAAATAAATTACATGGGGCAGATGTGGTTACTGATGGAGATGAGGGGCCAGCAGTAGCTTTCTGCCAGCGTGGGCTGGAGACTCTGCACCGTGGCTGCCTCTCACCTGGGTCCTGCGTCCAGCAAGGAGAGGGGGTGGGCTCGCACAAGCACTTGTAGGGCCTGGTTGGTGGGACTGTTCTGCCCAGAGCCAGGCAGGAACTTCTGGTGTGTTCACCTTGCTCCAGCAAGACTAGGGAGTAGGCAATGTCTGTCCTCAGCTGGGTCCCCTCCACCTGCAGCTCCTCTTCTTTCCTTCCTTTTTCCCTCCTTCCTGCCTTCCTTTCCCCATTTTCTCATCCCCTTCATTGCCCTTCAAGAAATAGTTGCTATTATCAATAGTCTCAATATCAGTGATTGGCTCCATCTCAAAATCGATTTCATCTTGATGCTCTCATTGGCCCTTCTAAGTCAGATAAGAGTCTTTTCCCATCTGAATGCTCCCCTAACCCCTTTCTCTCCCCCAACAAGGGCATTTTGCTTCTACCTTTCATCATTTTGCTTCTACCTTGCACTATAAGTGATTTATATAAAAATTACAAGCGCTCTGAAGGCATAGGATCTGAACAATTGAGTTGATAAGGAAAGATACTCTCCTAGAGAGGGTGGATGAGACAGGGAAAGATCCTTGTCCCATCAGAAGCCAGCAGAAAGTCAATTATGAACTGGATCAGGACCAGAGCCCCTGCTTCTCAGTCTTCTCCCAAACCCCACTACTTATTATGACCTATCTATTCTCTGAGATGCTGGGCATGATACCTGTATCCTAACAGGTGCTCAGTAAAATTTATGGACTCGCATAGAATTTGGAGGAGTTAAGTTAAATTCCCTCCATCACATCAGAGACGGAATGTCGGTCAGAACTGATGATTCCCATTTTCCACAGGGTCTCCTGCTCAATATCACGCAGGGAAAAGGAGAACAGAGTCCGCAGGTACCCTTCTTGCACTGTACATATTCACACACCACCATCACAAATATGAATATGCAACTCCATTGAATAGGAAATAATTGTGTTTTTCCATTAAGTCCATTGCTTTGGTGCACCTTTTTAATTTTTTAATTTTCTGCCCTTTCAATCAGTTTTGAAAATTGTAATGTTTAGCAGGAGCAGTTTTCAGCCATTGCCCTCCTGAAGGATACTTTATTCCTGATCCCATGCTAACCTAATTATTCAGTGAAGGCCTTGTGTCACAAGGACCAGGATCTCATCTGTGCATTCACCTTGTGTCCAGGCTGGTCTCCTTGGACAGGGCTTTCAGTTGCCCCTGGCGAGGACACTCCCTCCCAGTTCCTGGCACAGAGCTGCCTGTCCAGCTGCAGTGATGAGGACAAGAGAGCCAGGTCAAGACCAGCATGGCAAACACTCAAAAAGCTGTTACTGGCTCCTAAAAAAGTTAGAGGATTACCCTATGACCCAGCAGTACACAAAAGAATTGAAAACAGGTATTCAGACAAATACTTGTACACAAATGTTCAGAGCCGCACTGTTCATAAGAGCCAAAGGGTAGAAACAACCCAGATGTCCACCAACTGATGAATGGATAAACAAAACGTGGAATATCCATACAATGGAATATTATGCTGCCATTAAAAAGAATGAAGTGATGACACACGTTACAATACGGATGCACCTTGGACGCATGACACCAAGTGAAAGAAGCCAGACACGAAAAGACAAATATTGTTTGAGTCCATTTAGATGAAATGTCCAGTATAGGCAAATCTATAGAGACAGAACATAAATTAGTGGTTGCCAGGAGAGGGGAAGAGAGAGGACCAAGAGCTAGACCCTGCAATGGTAAGTCATTCTGAATAGGGAAGTCTGCATTTTGTAAAGATCATTCTGGCTACACTTTGAGAATAGATTAGAAAATCCGTTCAGGGACTTCCCTGGTGGCGCAGTGGCTAAGAATCCGCCTGCCAATGCAGGGGACACGGGTTTGATCCCTGGTCTGGGAAGATCCCACATGCCGTGGAGCAACTAAGCTCGTGTGCCATAACTACTGAGCCTGTGCTCTGGAGCCGTAAGCCCCAACTTCTGAGCGTGCCACAACTACTGAAGCCCACGCACCTAGAGCCGGTGCTCCACAACAAGAGAAACCACCGCAATGAGAAGCCCGCGCACCGCAACGAAGAATAGCCCCCGCTCACCACAACTAAAGAAAGCCCGTGCGCAGCAACGAAGACCCAACACAGCCAAAACTAACTAAATAAATTTATTTAAAAAAAAAAAAAGAGAGAGAGAGAGAGTCTGGGTCCTGTAACATGCAGTCTTCAGTTCTAAAAGAAAAAAGCAAGCAAGCAAGAAAATCCACTCAGGGGTCAAGTATACAGGTGAGAGATGATGGCGGCACGATCATTTCTGTGCGACAATATTTCCCAGCTCCCAGGAGAAAGGAAGCAGGATTCACCTATATGTGCCTAGTGCTGTCCAGAGATTACCTTGGGCCTCCTCATACCCCAGTTCCTCCCTTCTTTTCTTAAACGCCAGGAGACCAGTGTCGGAGCTCCAGAAGCCATCACACTGTGCAACGTAGCTCCCATAGGTGGAGTCAGAACCATCTGGGGATTCCCACTTTCTGAGACTGGGATCATCATCAGGTGCCATGCAGCACGATAATCTTGAGAAAACTGCTCAGCATCTCGAACCCTCCTTTTCTTTATAAAATTAAGATGAGTCATAAAAGCCCCATATCTCTCAGGCCTCTGGGGAGATTCAAAGTCAAATGCACATAAAGTGCAGAGGGCCCAGAGGCAAGTACTTAATGCACTAAGTATTATCTATTATTACCAATATTATCATGTTCTGAAATAGGGGAGCCTTTTGGTAAACTCCTTCTCTGGAGTGTGGACTCTTTTAAGAGCAGATTCTTGGTCTATTTCCCCATATTTGAATGAGAGCCTGATACCCTGTGGGTGCCCAGCAAACAGTTGTCTGATGTGGGAAAATAGGAATGAAGACTGATCCATGAATTGCAAGTTGTAAAGCAGGTTAAAGTGAGGTGATGCTGGCAGGTGGGGGTGAAGGGAGAAAGGAGATAAATCAGGACCCCTTTTGACTCAATTCGTCCCCCCTGGGGCATCCTATGGGCATGGGATGCAGGTCATATCTCATGCATCCGAGACAGGTGAGAACACCCATCCGCTCATCCTCCTGGCACAGCCAAATTCCACTGCCAGGCGGGAGTTACCCAGGGGATGTTAAACTGTTTTCCCCCCATCAGTGAGAGAGTTTTCTCTCTCCACTAAGAGGATGTCATTTCCCACTCTCTCCCAGCTCCATCCAGGAGCTGTGCCTTTGAGAAGTTAAGCTAATAAAGCAGTGGCCGTGGTGGCAGTGATAAGCGACTTAGCATGGGGGCTGGTGCTGACCTGGCAGCTTTTCACCTGACAACCACTTGTGGAGCTTATGAGAAGGGAAAACGAGAACTATCTCTCCCTCCTGGGAGATCGTCCTCTTGCTTCCTCAGAAATTAGTTCCAAGGCCAGAATGCAGTGGGGGGGATTCAGCACTTCTGAATTACAAAGGGAAAATGTTGTGCGGAGGGCAACCCAGACCTCTACAAAAGCTTAAGCCTGATGGTAAATGACTCAGTTTTAATAGAAGAAATGGTCAGTAGAGGTCTCTTTCCTAAGACTTTTCTCTGAGCTTATGAGTGGAGAGCTGGGAAGAGGAGGAAGGGAAAGAAAAGAGAGAGAAAATGAGCCAGGAAAATAGAACTAAGAGAATAGCATCTCCCAACAAGGGACAGGGGAATTAGGAATGATCAGGGCTGTATGGATAAAGTTACCAAACCTGCTATGGTGACGAAGGGAAAGTAGTCCCTTCATCTGTGCTGACTGCCCAAGTATCAGAGAGCCAGTTCAGGCACGGCATGGATTATCAGACACAGTCTCCTACTTCAAGCTGTCCAACGCCTACCATTTGTATTTGAGATAGAGCTTAAAATTCTTAACATGGTCTGCAGGGACTCACACAATCTAATCTCACATCTGCCAGGGACAGGCATCAGCTGCTTTGAAGGCTGGAGAGATGAGTAAGACAGCTCCTGCCAGGGATGCCATGGGTAGTTCACAGGGCAGTGCACTGAACAACTCTGAGGAGCATCATTCCCAATGTGGTCATCATGGATCTGAATATGGTGACAACTGTTTATGGCCCATGACAGTAATATGTCATATTAGCTGTCTTCTGAAATCTCCTCTGACCACCAAAAGTCAGTCTCTCTTGTTATTCTCTATTTTACCATCCTATTTATTTCCTTTATAGAACTTAGTGCAATCCAAAATTACACTGTCTATTTATTGTCAGTCTTCCCCACTAGAATGTGAGCTTCACGTGCTCTTCTTCACTTGTCTCCTCACCCCTGAAGAATAAGTAGGCACTCAATTTATTGTTGACTGGATAAATGGACATCACTAACATACCAGTACTGAGTGGTATTTTAGTCTCTGTAGTTCTTCAGCCAAATCTAGCATCCCTAAACATGGAAAGCATTCAACATCCAGTTGAGTCCCCTTGACTCTATCCAAACTGCATAGAAGCAAATGTATGGAAATGGAAAGTACAAGCCAAATCAGTGACGATCTTGCCCTCTTAGGATCCATGAACTCATGGAGGATGCACTAAAATGGTCCATCTCCATTCTAGACACTTAAGGGAAAAAAAAAGAGCGAGCAGTAAAAAATGGTGTTGTGGGCACCAATGATGCCCACCTCCTGGTGTTCATGCCTTTGAGTGGTTCCCCTGCCCTTAAGTATAGTCTCAACCTAATGATTCTCTTCTAATGAACAGAATACAGCCAAAGTGATAGCATGTCACTTCCAATATTAGGTTATAAAAAGACTGTGGGGCTTCCCTGGTGGCTCAGTGGTTGAGAGTCCGCCTGCCGATGCAGGGGACACGGGTTCGTGCCCCGGTCCGGGAGGATCCCACATGCCGCGGAGCGGCCGGGCCCGTGAGCCATGGCGGCTGAGCCTGTGCGTCCGGAGCCTGTGCTCCACAATGGGAGAGGCCCGTGTACGGCAAAAAAAAAAAAAAAAAAAAGACTGTGGCTTCTAACTGGGAATCTTTTGGTTCTCAATCTCTCCCCCGAGTCCCTTCTCTCTCTTTTCTCAGATTACCAGCTGCCACGTTGTGAGGACACTCAAGCAGTCCATAGGGAGGTTCACATTGTGAGGAACTGATGTTGACCAGCAACCACATAAGTGAGCTCAGAAGCAGATCTTCTGAGGGCTGTCAGCAGTCACATGACTGAGCCTGGACGTGGGTCCTCCTGCTTCGGTCCAGCCCTCAGATGAGACTGCAGCCCTGGATGACAGTTTGACTGCAACCTCATGAGAAACCTTGAGCCAGCGGCATGCAGCCAAACCTCTCCCTAATTCCTGATCCCTCAAAACATAGGATAATAAACATCTGCTGTTTTAAGCCACTGAGCTTTGGGATAATTTATTAACACAGCAGTAGACAACTAATGCACATGGGAAGACATCTTCTAGGCACTGTTGACCCAGAATGAGGATAGTTTCCCATGTTATTCTTGGATTGTCTCAGGTCCATGCCTTCCTCTCCTCCTGGCCACCATTACCAAACAAGGAGATAACAGCTTGGAAGTCCCCAAGGAACCTCATGAAAATTGGGAATTAATGCCTCTACCTCTGAATCAAACAGACCTGGGTTTGAACCCTGACCCTGCCAACTGCAAGGGCAGTTGCATGGAAGAACTGAGTACATTCCTTACCACCTCTTAACCTCGGTTTCCTCATGGGTAGAGTGGTTGGAGTGGCAGGATCTACCTTGTCCACCTCTTAGCACTGGGGTAAAGAAAGACGGAGTTAATACACTCAAAGTGCTTAGCACAGTGCCCAGCACAGGGTAGGTGCTAACACAGTGTTGTTATTTTTATCTTACTGGGTTATTAACAAAGGTGCAGAATCCTTGGTATTTGGGCTGAATTGCCAGAGCATTCAGAACATTGTTGCTCTTGAGCAAGGACCTGATCATACACCTGTGTAAGTTCTAACAACCTCATACGTGATGTGAAGGGAGCAGAAAATAAATAACTGTGGAATACGCAAGATAGTAAGCATGTACATGTGTGTGGCTTTCTACTTATTAAGCCAGGTGACTCTCATTTTATCCTTATTAACATCTCCATGAAACTCATTTCTAGACAAAGAGAAGCCGACATGCAGCTACTATGTAGCTCAGAAATGCTGAGGAACTTGAATAGGGTCCCATTCTTGGCAGTGCTAGAGTCTGAAGTAAGACTTGGGTCTTATGACACTTACGAGAATGCTTTTCCCCAGTGGCCACCAAGACAGCCATACACTTCCCCTCTGTTCCTGAGTTCTAAGCCCAGAACTGGCACTTTCCCTGTGGACCCATCCCTTTATTATACTTTTTCCTCATTAGAACTTCACTTTCATTGCCAAGCCAGCTCTCCTAATCTCGTGTCAACTCTGCCGCCTCTAATTATTTCACTGTAATTATTTTTCCTTAACAAAGGAGTTAAAACTAATCATAACATCTTTTTGTAAGCCTCCAAGAGTCATGCTTAAATTACCACACTGATTTGAAAACCCCAGCAAGCAAATAGGAAATAGTTATACTTTTGTCTAGGTCGTGGTTAACGCTTTGACAGATACCTAAGTTCTTGTACAAAAACAAGAGGTCACAAGCAGGAAAAAATGACTTTGTCATGAACATCCTTCAACTTGTGATGAATCCTCCCCCTGCAAGTTTGCGAAGTGGAGGGGACTGGAGTGGGGTCGGAGGAGCTGGAGAATCAGCGATGTCTCCAAGGCGTCCCCAAACCACGCTGTTTTCAGGGTAGACTCCTGATCTCTGATTAGTACAAAGCTGCCATCTGGTCAACTCCTGCCCAGAAGGGGCTAAACGTGTGTGCTTCAATGGGGACAAAGTGAAAACAATGGCTAACATTATTATACTTCTACTATAGGCTAAGTGCTCTTCTAGGAAATGGATGGGTCTTTCCTCATTTAACCACTGTAATAGCCTAAGAGGTAATTGTCAGCATGCCCATTATATAGATGAGAAAACTGAGGCTAAATAAGTTAGTCAAAGACAAGAAGTTTAGCAAATGGCCAAGATAGGTCTGTCTCACCCTAAAATGCTTGTTCTTTCCACTAATCTCTACTTTATGTAGCACTTGGGTGGGGAAGTGAGAATGGAGTAAGAGGACCCTTATTTTAGAGGTTCTCCTTGCACTGAAGCCGCTCCCCATGAGGATGCCTCGGTGTCTCCCTCAGAAGATCTAAGTGCGATTAAGCACGTGGTGCAGTTACTGACGCACTGAAGGCTCTCAAGGCACGCCAGCTGCTCTGCTGTCTACCCTTGGAAAAGAGAATAAACATGTACTCAGTGCGGTGGGGCTGGAGAGTGAGAGACTGGGATGGTCCCCTAGGGAGGCTATGCTTATCTCAACAGCGAGAGGTCTCTGAAGATACAGCTGTGGCACAAGATAAGGGGAACAGGAACTTCAGTGCTTCAGATCTTCCACAAGTATCCAGAGAAAATCCTCATTAGTGATAACTCTGGAGTCAAAACAGAGGATGAATGTTCTTCTGGGGTGGAAACATAGCGGAGTCCAGGTGTGAGGTGTAGAGAAGGGGCGACTCCATCCGGCCCAAATGGTAAGACCCCTTCTGCCAACTACCTCCATGCCAACAGAACCAACCAAATGACAGGGCATCTTAGTGTTTATTCCCCAAGAAGCAGATGCTGGGTCAAAAATCCAAGCACAAGTAATTTATCTGAGAAGTGACTGTCGATAAGGGAGGTGGGAAAGGGACATGGCTTGTACTATTAGGCAGATACTCACTTCGGGGAAACTTCACCCCACCCCACCCCCACCCCAGGGAATACTGGGAGCCAAGGTCAGGTCAAGGTCCTACCCAGAGGGTAGGGGGATCTGGAGTAGTTGTACACCAACTTCCGTCTGTCATAGAACAGGGAGCCCTTCCAGGAAAAGTTAACTTGCCAGTACTTCCAGCCTGCACTGCACACAGAGGAGCTAAAATGGCTCCAAAAAAAGAAACTCTCAGGAAGAGATGTAGATGCTGCCACCTGGAAGTTGGGTTGCTGTGCACCCCAGTGGTAAGGACAGGAGCAAGACACTGACGGAGGCACAAACTTGAGAGCCTGGCAACCCCTCTCCTCCTCTGACCAGGAAGCTAGCTATCCTGGACAGCTCCTTTCCATCTTCTGCAAGCCCAGCCGGGACTCAAAGATGTCACCTTCCTCCAGTCCATTAGCCAGCCTCCAGGCCTCCCGAACTTTCTACCTACCCTACTGGGTCCCTCCCATCCTGCTGCTCAGAAAAGATTCTCAGAGTTGCCATTGTCAGGACTTTCCTCTTCTTAAAGGCAGCAGGACGGACAAACTGATCCTCAGTTAAGTGTTCTGAGCTGAAGAATGACTGTCTTCCAGTAAGAAGACTTTGGCACCTCCTAGACCGTGCATTGAGTTTGGGGTGCTCCGTAGCCAGGTAGTGGAAACTATGCCCCTCTCTATGTGATGCTCAGTGAAACTTCTCCCTGGAGAGTAGCCTGAGCAGCAGAGATGTCCAGGCTGTACAGAGGTCTCCACCAACTCCACTTCTCTTTAATTCTGAGCATTTTTGGTGACCATTCTAGACTGCTGGACAGAGATGGCTTCATGAACCCCCTGTGGTCAGGTTGCCTTTCAGAGGGTTAGCAGGGAATACGAAAAGGTCACAGATGATTTCAAGGCTCTGACATTCTACCAAGGCTGGAATCGTTCCCTACCTTTACCCCACCCTTGGTGAGTGAGCCACCCAGAGCAGCCACCCTCCAGCAACTGAATTGCCAAGCAGCCCTCAGATGGCAGAGATGCCTAGAGTGGGAGTGGTTGCACTGTTTGGCTCCCTGGTAATTTCACTCATGCAATACGAAAGGTAAGAGGAATCTCTTCTCTTGGCAGGGCGTGGGGTTGCAGTGGCACACCCTTCCACAAACAGAGCAGCTCTCCTTTCATTGGTGTAATGCTGGGCATCTCCATTAGATTTTTTTTTTTTTTTTTTTTAAAGAAAGGGGCTCAACACTTTTCATTCACATATGCATCAAATAGAAACTAAGTTTCACAATATTCCTCTGTAGTTTTGGGTCCTGGGAGGGAGTATTACATAGCAATTAAGAATAAGGCTCCCTGTGCTATACAGTAAGTCCTTGTTGCTTATCTATTTTAAATATAGTACTGTGTACATGTCAATCCCAAACTCCCAATCTATCCCTCCCCCTGGTAACCATAAACTTATTCTCTAACCTAAATGGGAAAAGAATTTGAAAAAGAATGGATACATGTGTGGGTATAAATGAATCACTTTGCTGCACACTTGTAATGAACACATCATTGTTAACCAACTATACTCCGATATAAAATAAAAATTTAAAAATTAATAAAAGAGGTTACCTGAGTTCGCGTCTGAGCTCTACCCCTTATTGAGCGTGGCCTCATAATACGGTTTCCCCAAGTGCTCCTGGGTGTACTGAGTCCCACCTCACAGGGTTATTGTGAGGATTGAGTGAGTCTTCATGTTCTGGACATGTGTTCAGTAAATGTGCGCGTGTAAACTCACGCAATATGAACAAGGTGAGTCCCTTCTCTCGGAGCCGACTGACGGTGATGATGTGGATTGCAGTGTCACGCAAATTACTATATAATCACAAAGTGCAATGTGCTCTGAAGGGAAGAGCATGGCTCCATGAGAACTGTTTGAGACAGAAAAACGTTTATCTGCTTTAATCTCTTCTCTTGACAGTTGGGGAGACTGAGGCACGTAACGTGGAAGATGCTGGCCCCAGGTCACACACAAAGCGCCAGGCAGGATGGTGTCTCAATTCCAAATCCCATCCTCTTTCAATTGCATGATTTTTTCTCACATAAATCGCTGGGTCTGTTCGTGTTGCCCTGAAGCCACAGGTCGATAATCTGCAAAGTTTCCAAGTTTTGAAGGACTGCAGAAAGTATCCACCAGATGCATGCATCCCCCGCCCCTGCTCTCCTCCCTAATGCCTCTGGGAAGGCATAGAGCTTCTGTTTGGATACCCCCTAAATGGTAGAGTGCTCACCACCCCGAGCGACTCAGTTCTCTAAATCAGGAAATCATGCTTTGAAGAGCATACAGTTCAACCATGCACCTTCCTGAACACCCAGCATTTTCCCATCCAGAGATCTGATCAAGGTCAGGCCTCGTGCTGGATGCTGTCATGAGCCACCCAGACCACCTTCAGGAATCAAGGATTCATTCCCCAGTTTCTGGGAACGCAGGCAGCAGACGGTCCTCAGCTCTCAGCCCTCCCTTGGGAACGCCTCAGCTGAAGGGGCCACCTCGATGAAGCTGCCCTCTTCCTGGGGCAGCTCAGGTATGAAAGATCCAGCCCCTCGCCCCAATGTGGGTGGTTCTGAATGGTCATTCAATCTTTGAGACTGTCCACTGGGTCTGCTTAGGCTTTTGTCGAGGTGGCACTGCAGTTGAACCACTCCCTCTACCTAACCCCTGCTTTGGTCTCTTCCCTGCCATAGGTGTTGATCCTGGAGACCCCTCCCCGATAAGCCTCCTGCATACGCCAACCATTTCAGAGCCTGCTTCCTCAGAAACCCACCTGCCCTGCACACCCACCTCAGAGGTGAGCCACAAACCAGAACCCAGGTGTCCAGAATTCAAGTCCAGGGCTCTTCCGTATGAAAAACTCGGCATCCTTGTATTAGTTTCCTGGGGCTGCCCTACCGACGGGGCGGCTTAAACAACAGAAATGTGCTGTCTCGCGGTTCTGGAGGCTGGAAGTCGGAGATTCAGCTTGGCTGGGTTAGTTCCTGCTGAGCTCTGGGAGGGAATGTCTGTTCCATGACCCTCTCCTAGTTCCTGGTGGTTTGCTGGCAACTTTTAATGTTCCTTCTAGAAGCATCAGCCCCATCTCTGCTGAATACATGGTGTTCTTCCTATGTGTGTGACTGAGTCCAAATTTCCACCTTTCATAAGGGTACCTGTCCTACTGGATTTGGAGCCCACCCTACTCCAGTAGGACCCCATCTAAACTAATCACGTCTACAATGACCCTGTCTGCAGACAAGGTCACATTCTGAGGTACTGGAGGTTAGGACTTTTACATATGAATTTTGGGGGGATAAATTCAACTTGTAACACTCCTTTCCAAGAAAATACTAGTTACATTTTTTTGGCCGTGCTGCGTAGCTTGTGGGCTCTTAGTTCCCCTATCAGGGATCGAATCCACACCCCCTGCAGTGGAAGCACGGAGTCTTAACCACTGGACTGCCAGGGAAGTCCCAGAAAATACCAGTTACATTTTTAGTGCTAGCTAAGAGACTCATCAAGTAGGGCATGTGGGTGGCCTCTACCCTCACCCGTGGCCAAAGTCATAACCGTGCCCAGCATCCCCCTTGTCTGGATTCAGCCCAAGAATCGCATCCTGCCTCAGAGCTTCGGGTGGCCACTTGCCACCAAGAGTTGACATAGAGAGGAGACCTATTTATCTTTGATTTGGGGAGGAAAAGAGATTAATTCCAAGCAGATCAATTTGGAATTCTTCTGGAAGAGTCATCACATGAGTGTATTAATTTGCCATAGCAAAGTACCACAAACTGAGCTGAAACTGTGAGCTTTGGAGGCTGGAAGTCTGAGAGCAAGGTGTCAGCAGGGTTGGTTCCTTTGGAGGCCTCTCTCTCCTCAGCTTGCAGGTGGCCGTCTTCTCCCTGTGTCTTCACATGGTCTTCCCTCTATGTCTGGGTCCTAATCTCCTCTTCTTACAAGAAAACCAGTCATGTGGAACTAGGGTCCTCCCTAATGACCTCATTATAACTTACCTCTTTACAGACCCTATCTCCAAAGAGAAACACACCCTGAGATGCTGGGGGCTTAGGACCCATGCTGACATGTAAATCTGTGGGGACACAGCTGGGTCCCCAGCAGGAAAGGAGAACACACCAGGCCCCAGTGCCTGGGCCTGACTTCCTCCCGCCCACCCTTCATTCTGCTTCTCCCAATCACTCTCTCTTCTACTCTCTCTTTTACTAGGGTGCTTTCCGCATATTTCTTGCCCTGAGGACACAGTGAGAAACTCACATGCCCTGAAACAAACCCAGCTCCTAAACACCTCTCCCCAGGTGATGGGGAGGTCTCCACTCAGAACAGGCATCAAAGTTGAGGGGAAGCTTTGTATTCCGCTGGCCTGACTTACAAGGTAAAGTGGCATGCAGATTTCTTCTTTAATAAATTCCCACAGAAAATTAGTTTTTCACAGTGGGGAGAATTTCAAGGCTTGCCGAGATGAGCGGGCAGGATCTAATCACTGTTGAGGCTTTGTACATACACCAGGCATTGCCAATCTCCAAATGATCCAATTACTCTGCAGAGGCCCATCTGCCTTACCTGCATACTAATCGCGAGACAGGGGAGAAGGAAACACACTGGCCTTTTCGGGAAGCTCCAGACGCACACGGCTCCCTCGCTGACCTTCTGCCAATTACATTCATCTCAATTCTATTAGCTCATCTTTTGCCCGAAGGTGACATATGCCCGGCTTAGAGGGAAATGGGCCTCCACCAGCTTCCCTCGGCAAGGGGAGAGGGTGCCAGCTCAGCAGTGCCCGCGTATGGCTCGCACAGCTGAGGTCCCCAAATTTGCTTCCCTACGGTCCTCTCAATGAGGACTGGTGAAGGATGAGGATGCATCCATCCAGGGGGGCAGGGCAATGTCTAAGTTAGCCCAAATCTGACAGGTGGTTTTTCGGGGAGAGGGGGAAATAGAGACTGATGAAATAAGGTCAGACGTCTGGGTTTGACTACAAGTTCCTCTCTTAGAGGGTGGCTTGGAACAAACAGCTTTACTTTTTTGAGGCTCTGAAGTCTCCTAGATAAAATGGAGGTGGATACACTCCGACGGCTGAAACAGTATTTTTTGTCTGCCTGGCCCCACCCCGCCTCCTTCCTAGTCACTTATCACCCACCTCTGTCCGAATGAGCTTGGGATGTTTTATGGACTAGAAGATCTAGAGAAACATATAGTAAGTGGGTCTAATAAATGCCCCCCTTATGCAGATGAGCATCTAACCGGCCGTGCCTTTGTGTAGCGCGGGTTCTGCTTGCTATTGAAACACCAGGAAGGGCAGAGGATCAGGATGACTTCTGGAGAAGGAAACAGCAAAATGTGGTACCATGAACAAGGGTGGAAAGGGAGGGAGAAAAGGCCTTGGAAGTATTTAGAAACAAAGAAGTGGAGTGCAGATTATTACGGCACGTGTTGATTGGGGGAAACCACCTTCTAAAAAAACTGGGTGGGGTTTATCTATATTTTCCAGTAGAGAACATACTCCCCCCCAAATACACACACACACACACACACACACACACACACACACACACACACACACACCTGATAGAAGTAAGTCAGCTCAGGCGAGTTCAAGAGAAGGCTGGAAGCCCAGAGTCCAACCATGGGGGGCTGGAAAGGGGTACATGTGTGTGATGAGGGTGGAGGAGTTCCGGCTGACTCACCTGCGATGAGAACGATCATAGCCAAGGGCAAAGTTAACAGTACAGTCAACTCCACAGGCCTAAGAGACCATGAGAGCAGCGCTTGAAGGTGAGTACCGGGTTTTGGGGGTCTCTTTGTGACTTCTGAGCTTGTCATTCAGTGTTTAAAGAGTAACAACTACATAGCGGTCTTTGGGCTTGGAGTAGAGGAGAAGAGGGTGGGCAGGAGTAGTGGAGAAATTTAACGAAGACTTTTTTCCCCTATAATAAAATGAAGGAACTTCACTTCAGAGAGAGGCAGTGCAGTGTTACTCTGTGGGAAAACAGAGTCTTAGAGTCATTCAGACTTGGGTTCAAACCCTGGCTCTGCTATTTTTCAACTGTGGTCCTTGGGATAGGGACGCTGAATGTCTGAGCCTCAGTTTATTCATCTATAAAATGGGAATATTAATTCCTACCTAACGGTTCTGTTCCAAGGATTGGGGACACTATAAATAAGTTTCCTAGGATGCCTGACTCATGGTAGATGGACGATAATGAGCATGTGTCAGTATTTAGAGCTTACAATCCAAAAGAGGGATGGTTATTCATTCATTCAATAAACATCCACTGAGCCCAGTACATGTTACAGGCACTACAACTTGTATAACTACGAATTACTATGAGTTACAAGTGCCATCAGAAGTACTAGGGGCTATGAGAGTTTAAAGGGAGGACAAGTCACTTGTAGGTGGAGAAGCAAGGAAGACTTCCTAAAGGAACCTTGAAGAATCAGGAATGTCTGGGCATGGGGAGACTGAGGGATCGCATTTCCAGTAGAGGTGAGACCGTGAGCAAAAGCATTAAGATGGAAAAACTGAGGTTATGAAAAAAAGAATAGCAGAAAGTATCCTTCGGGTTGGGTTTATGACGTGTAAAACAGCAACGCCCAACAAAAATTTCTGTGGTGATGGATATTTCCTAAATCCTTACTGTCCAATAAGGTAGCCATGAGCTCCATATGGCCACTGAGTCTTGAAATGGAGCTGTTATAGCTGAGGAACTGAATTTCTAAGTTTATTTTAGTTCATTTAAATATAAATTTAATGGTCACACGTGGTTAATGGCTACTGTACTGGCTAGCACAGGTGTGAACGGCGATTAGGAGCAAGGCATCTGAACAAATGAATTGAGATGAGACCAGGGAGGGCCTTGAGTGCCGTGCTAAGTGTCACATTTCATCCTTAGAGTCTAAGCAATCACATTTTGGCTCTGGAAAGCCATTCCAGTTACAGATTGCAAGACGAATTCTAAAAGTGGACCCCAGAGGTGAGAGGATCAGGTTGTCAGAGCCTAAAATTGTTCAAAAGAGCAGTAATTAGGATCCTGCCTTAAACAATGACAGTGAGAATGGAGAGGCGAGGACAATTGTGAGAAACAGCCTCACATCCAGCCGTCAGGAGATGGTGGGTTGAGACGGTCGAGGGAAACAAATGTGACTAAGGGGATGCCGAGACGTGAAATTTAATCGGAGTTGTCTCAGTATCTTGCAACACCAGGCACAGGAGAGAGTGAAGAGGGATTGTGAGTTGGATAAAGGAGGGGAGGTGGGTATCTTCGGGGCCGACGTGGTGATTACTGATACAACAACAGCTTCTCTGAACCTCACATGCCTCCCAAACAGAACCACTGCACTAGCCACTCTCCCAGGGGAAAGGTTTGTCTGAGCTGCGTAGGCTTGGCTTTTGGGGGTTGGAGTCCCAGGGACCTAGAGGGGGCTCCTGCACCTTCCTGGATGTCTTGATGGTGGTTGTGATTTCTTCCAGGGAAAGGAGGCTGATTTGGCATTCCTGGCACTGCACACTCCTCTCACGTCCTTCTCAGAGCTGGCCGCCAGGTCCCCAAGAACCCTGCATGACTTGCTGGAGAGCGGTGATTTGTTTTTGTCCTATTAACTTCTTGAAAGGACAGGAACAGATGAGAAACTGGCTGCATGAGGCCAGAGCAGGGAGGCTTGAATGAACAGGACAAAAGGGTTAAAAGGAGGAGATAGAATCTCCATCTCTGTACTCACATCTACTGAAATAAATCTCCTCACAGAATTGCAGTTGTTTGGGGAGTTTTCTTCTTTGTCTGTCTGTCTCTTTCTCCTACTTTTTTTTTTAACCCTTTTGTCACATAGTATATCCCCTCTGCCTGGAAAACGTACTCTACCCTCCCCCTCCAGTCTCCTCATCCACATCTGCATGCATCCATTCATGAGTCAATGAATAATGTGTTCAGCATCTACTATGTGCCTACAATTGTGTTAGAAACTGAGTGCACCACAGTGACAAAATGAGATAGGTTTCCACCCCCACCCGTGAAATCCAGAGAGCAGGGAGAAAGCTTAGATACTAATCAATGAACTGCCTCCAGTCAAGGTGCAATTAGGAGCTTAGATAACTTTGTTGCAGGAACTCTTGCCAAGCTTTAGGCATGCCCATTCATACACCTCTGTGCAATGTCCCCTCTCTGCCTTGACTTATTCATCTGCAAAGTGGTGTTGAGAATAGAACCCACGTAAGCTGTGGAAAGAATGAAATATGATTTTACATGCAGATGCCCCAAAGTGCCTGTCACTATTAGCTAATATTATCGTCACTCCTCCATGAGGGTCAAATGGGACAATGGACTCTGGCCCCAGGATCGTTCTCTAGGCCTGAATGCATCTGAGGTTTGATTGGCTCTGTGTCTGAGCAAGAGGTCCACCAGATCTTTCAGAAACGCATCGTGAGTCAGCCTCTCCCCGCCTCTCAGGTAGCACAGTCAGAACCTTGCTCTATGATACACAGAGGCTGTTTCCTAAATCCTTGGCCTTCTAGGGAATCATGAAAAAACATTTGGAGCTCAAAGCTCAAACCTATAACATTTCAGAGTGAAACCAGTCTGCTCAAAGAGAGAGGAGTTAAGGGAACAGAAATAAAAGGCATGATTTATGGGCTGTCTAGTGATATTCTCTCACATATGGCTATCACGATACTGGGGGAAAAAAAAAAAAAGCCAGGGGACAGCCGCTGAGTCTCCTGAGATTTGCAGTAGGGATGAAAAGGTACGGCATCCAAGAGAGGGCCACCCTGAGGCTTGTTGCTCTCCTAGGTGCTGAAGCATGTCCTTCTAACACAAAGCTTCTTTTAAATTAAGTGGAGCAAACCTCCAGGGTGGCTACTGTATCTTTCCCCATGTGTTCTGGCAGATTCAAAGCTGATTTTTGAGAATAACATTGATCCTACTTACATGTTTCCCAGGAGATAGTAATGATAGAAATATGAAATATTAAAGCGTTTAAGTATCTACAAGCCTTTAAGGAGGCTGGATAAGGATGCAAAGGAAAGAAAGCAGAATGGAATAACTGTTCTGTGTTAAAAGGGGGCTGGGTAGCTTCAAGTAGTGGGGGAGGAAAGAAGAGACTTTGACTTAAAGAAAAGGAGTAAGGGAGGTTGCAAGAGAGGACTGTAGAGAGAAAGGAGAGCAATATGGGCAGCTGATGAAAAGGGGAGGAAACTGGGAACGGATAGGTGAGTCTTAGGAAGTGTAGTGGATGCTCTTGGTGCCTCCTTTAACTGATAGAGCATCTGCCCTCATAGGCTGGAGTGCTGGCTGACATAACTCACACATCCCCCCTCCAAATGGAAACATCCTCACCTGGGAGGCTATGCCTACCCTCCAAGATAAAAGATGGGACCAACTCTGTGGTGCAATTCACATTCCAGGGCCTCCTGTGGGACCAGTCTGAGACTAGATCCCTGCTGAATCCACATCCTTTCTTACTCTTCTCTTCCTCATCCTTTTTTCACTCCCCTCCTGCAGAAAGTACTCTCCCAATACATCTCCTAACAAGAATCCCCTCTCAGACTCCTTCTTCTAGAGCACCTAAGACAGGAAGTTTTACACTGTGATGCCACCTCCTCCTCCAAGTTCCCCTTCCCAGGAAATCTCGGGAATATAGATTTAGTTCTTGCGTCCTTTTGGATTTAGAAATGTGCATCTTGGGCTGTGGTAACAGTCTGAGATTAGCTGTAAGGTTCAGCAAAACAGTTAAATCACTTTCCATTTACAGTGAAAAAAATAATAGTATCTATAATGTATTGAATGCCTCTGTTCTAAGCACTGTTCTAGGTACTCGACACTTGTTGTATCATTCAATCCTCCCAACATCCCTATAAGATGCCCAATTTTACCCTAGGTTATAAATGAGGAAATTGAGTCTACAAGAGGCAAACTAAATCGCCCCTAGTCACATAACATGTTAGTGGCAGAAATGGGTTCAGACCAGGTTTTTGTTCGATTCCAACAGTTTTTGCTACACGACAGGACATACTGGGTCCTTCTCCAGCTCAATAAGAGTCAATATCAAGCTGCAAAGTTCTCGTTTCAAAATTGAAATGCAGACCCCTGTGGCCCCAGTATTTCAAGCACGTACATTTCCTTCCTCACTCAGAGGGTGGCATTTATGAGGGAGTCCCGCCATGAGTTGACTAAAATCCAGCTCCTACTTCCAGAAGCTCATCTGAGAAATCTAATACCTGAGACAGACAATCTAATGGGCATGTGAGTCATACATTTCTCAGGATTCTCTAAGCTCTAGTCTTGTATTAAGTTAGAAAGACGGGCACATTGACCATATTATATCCCCTCATGAAACTGCCTCAACCAAGTTAAAATTTAACATCATGACCTCAGCATTTATAACAGATGAGGGCAAGAAATGTCAATGCGGACAATCTTTCTGCTGAAGACACTGTTTTCTATTGTAAAATACCCCTTAAATATGATGCAAGTGACTGACTCCCTCTCGGAGTTCAGTGCTCATGCAATGTTCCCTCCTACAGAGGAACTTTGTGTTCCTTCTCACCATGAAATATAGCTTCTATAACCCAATATGTTTCTCATTTTGCCTTTGCTGCCAGGAAGCTCAGAAATAAATTCAGTGCCAATAAATATAAGCTCTATTTTGGATGTTGACTCTTACAATATTTTTGAATAGTTTTTATGTGTTTTATTTGTTATGTTTGACTGTACCAGTCCACCCCAAATTTTTAAATAGGCATAGTAAAAGACTAAAAGTATACCTGTGTGTTGTTAGAGGGAACACCTGGAAAACTGGACCTCTGAGGTTGTATTTCCATCTGGTGGCATTTTTCTTTAAATATCCCTGATTGCTATCCCTCCACTCCATCAGCTCTGCCATGATCACAGCCCAGGCCACCATCAACTCCCATCTGGATGACTGCAAATGCCTCCTACTGGTGGGCCATTAAGTCTTTTTTTTTTTTTTTTTTTTTTTTTTAGTATTTTCAACACTGGTATTATTTTTCAAATTTCAAATAATACATAAAATGCATTGAACAAAGTAAAGGTCACCCTAAATCCCAACATTTTCATATAAACATATTAACATTTTATTGACCTTTTTTTCACGGACCTTGTTATATACACAATTTAAATTAAGTGATACATATAATATTTCGGTCCAAAGGGCTGCCTCCAGAGTGTGGAGTTCCAGAGTTTGGAGAGTTCCCCCTCGTACCCTCACCCCCTGCCAGGAAGAAAGAAGTATGAGTCATAGGAAAATGAAAAAGGAATGTCTCAAATCTTGTAGGACTCATTACTGATTTCAGAACTTGAGTTAAATTGAAGAATGAGTACAAATAGAGGATTGGCTCAAGATGGCGGAGTAGAAGGACATGCTCTCACTCTCTCTTTCAAGAACACCAGAATCACAACTAACTGCTGAACAATCATCGACAGGAAAACACTGTAACTCACCAAAAAAGATACCCCACACCCAAAGACAAAGGAGAAGCCACGATGAGACGGTAGGAAGGGCGCAAACACAATAAAATCATATCCCATAACTTCTGCATGGGTGACTCACAAACTGGAGAACACTTATACCACAGAAGTCCACCCACTGGAGTGAAGGTTCTGAGCCCCACGTCAGGCTTCCCAATCTGGGGGTCTGGCAACAGGAGGAGGAATTCCTAGAGAATCAGACTTTGAAGGCTGGCGGGATTTGATTGCAGGACTTTGACAGGACTGGAGGAAACAGAGATTCCACTCTTGGAGGGCACACACAAAGTAGTGTGTGCATCGGGACCCAGGGGAAGGAGCAGTGACCCCAGGGGAGACTGAACCAGACCTACCTGCTAGTGTTGGAGGGTCTCCTGCAGAGGCGGGGGGTGGCTGTGTCTCACCGTGAGGACAAGGACACTGATAGCAGAAGTTCTTGGAAGTACTCCTTGGCGTGAGCCCTCCCAGAGTCCACTATTAGCCCCACCAAAGAGCCCTGGTAGGCTCCAGTGTTGGGTCGCCTCCGGCCAAACAACCAGCAGAGAGAGAACCCAGCCCCACCCGTCAGCACACAAGTGGATTAAAGTTTTACTGAGCTCTGCCCACCAGAGCAACAGCCAGCTCTACCCACCACCAGTCCCTCCCATCAGGAAACTTGTACAAGCCTCTTAGGTAGCCTCATCTACCAGAGGGCAGACAGCAGAAGCAAGAAGAACTACAATCCTGCAGCCTGTGGAACAAAAATCACATTCACAGAAAGACAGACAAGGGGCTTCACTGGTGGCGCAGTGGTTGTGAGTTCGTCTGCCGATGCAGGGGACACGGGTTCGTGCCCTGGCCTGGGAAGATCCCACATGCCGCGGAGCGGCTGGGCCCGTGAGCCATGGCCGCTGAGCCTGCGCGGCTGGAGCATGTGCTCCGCAACGGGAGAGGCCACGACTGTGAGAGGCCCGCATAACGCAAACAAACAAACAAACAAACAAACAAAAAACAAAAAAGAAAGACAAGATGAAAAGGCAGAGGGCTATGTACCAGATGAAGGAACAAGATAAAACCCCAGAAAAACAATGAAATGAAGTGGAGATAGGAAACCGTCCAGAATAAGAATTCAAAATAATGACAGTGAAGATGATCCAGGACCTCGGAAAAACAATGGAGGCAAAGATCGAGAAGATGCAAGAAATATTTAACAAAGATCTAGAAGAATTAAAGAACAAACAAAAATAAATGAACAGTACAATAACTGAAATGAAAAATACACTAGAAGGAATCAATAGCAGAATAACTGAGGCAGAAAAACGGATAAGTGACCTGGAAGACAGAATGGTAGAATTCACTGCTGTGGAACAGAATAAAGAAAAAAGAATGAAAAGAAGTGAAGACAGCCTAAGAGACCTCTGGGACAACATTAAATGCAACAACATTGGCATTATAGGGGTCTCAGAAGGAGAAGAGAGAGAGAAAGGACCTGAGAAAATATTTGAAGAGATTCTAGTCAAAAAACTTCCCTAACATGGGAAAAGAAATAGCCACCCAAGTCCAGGAAGTGAAGAGAGTCCCATACAGGATAAACCCAAGGAGAAACACGCCGAGACACATAGTAATCAAATTGACAAAAATTAAAGACAAAGAAAAGTTACTGAAAGCAACAAGGAAAAAAGGACAAATAACATACAAGGGAACTCCCAAAAGGTTAACAGCTAACTTCTCAGCAGAAACTCTACAAGCCAGAAGGGAGTGCCATGATATACTTAAAGTGAAGAAAGGGAAGAAACTACAACCAAGATTACTCTGCCCAGCAAGGATCTCATTCAGATTCAATGGAGAGATCAAAAACTTTACAGACAAGCAAAAGCTAAGAGAATTCAGCACCAACAAACCAACTCTACAACAAATGCTAAAGGAACTTCTCTAAGTGGGAAACACAAGAGAAGAAAAGGACCTACAAAAACAAACCCAAAACAATTAGGAAAATGGTCATAGGAACATACATATTGATAATTACCTTAAACGTGAATGGATTAAATGTCCAACCAAAAGACACAGGATTGCTGAATGGATACAAAAACAAGACCCATATATATGCTACAAGTGACCCACTTCACACCTAGGGACATATTCAGACTGAAAGTGAGGGGATGGAAAAAGATATTCCATGCAAATGGAAATCAAAAGAAAGCTGGAGAAGCAATACTCATATCAGATAAAATAGACTTTAAAATAAAAAATGTTACAAGAGACAAAGAAGGACACTACATAATGATCAAGGGACCAATCCAAGAAGAAGATATAACAATTATAACTCAAATCAATAAAATTAGAAATGAAAAAGGAGAATTTACAACAGACACCACAGAAATACAAAGCATCCTGAGACTACTATAAGCAACTCTATTCCAACAAAATGGACAACATGGAAGAAACGGACAAATTCTTAGAAAGGTACAACCTTCCAAGACTGAACCAGGAAGAAATAGAAAATATGAACAGACCAATCACAAGTAATGAAACAGAAACTGTGATTAAAAATCTTCCAACAAATAAAAGTCCAGGACCAGATGGCTTCACAAGTGAATTCTATCAAACATTTAGAGAAGAGCTAACACCCATCCTTCTCAAACTCTTCCAAAAAACTGCAGAGGAAGGAACAATCCCAAGCTCATTCTATGAGGCCACCATCACCCTGATACCAAAACCAAAGACATCACAAAAGAAGAAAATTACAGGCCAATAACACTGATGAACATAGATGCAAAAATTCTCAACAAAATACTAGCAAACTGAATCCAACAACACACCAAAAGGATCAAACACAATGATCAAATGTGATTTATCCGAGGGATGCGAGGATTTTTCAATATCAGCAAATCAATCAGTGTGGTCC
>NC_041227.1:50997532-50998738 GCF_002837175.3 Physeter macrocephalus | reverse complement strand
ATTCTTAGAAATGCACAACCTGCCAAGACTGAACCAGGAAGAAATAGAAAATATGAACAGACCAATCACAAGTAATGAAACAGAAACTGTGATTAAAAATCTTCCAACAAATAAAAGTCCAGGACCAGATGGCTTCACAAGTGAATTCTATCAAACATTTAGAGAAGAGCTAACACCCATCCTTCTCAAACTCTTCCAAAAAACTGCAGAGGAAGGAACAATCCCAAGCTCATTCTATGAGGCCACCATCACCCTGATACCAAAACCAGACAAAGATACTACAAAAAAAGAAAATTACAGACCAATATCTCTGATGAATATAGATGCAAAAATCTTCAACAAAATACTAGCAAACAGAATCCAACAACACATTAAAAGGATCATACACCATGCTCAAGTGGGATTTATCCCAGGGATGCAAGGATTCTTCAATATACACAAATCAATCAATGGGATACACCATATTAACAAACTGAAGAATAAAAATGATATGATCAACTCAATAGATGCAGAAAAAGCTTTTGACAAAATTCGACACCCATTTATGATAAAAACTCTCCAGAAAGTGGGCAGAGAGGGAACGTACCTCAACATAATAAAGGCCATATACGAAAAATCTACAGCAAACATCATTCTCAATGGTGAAAAACGGAAAGCATTTCCTCTAAGATCAGGAACAAGACAAGGATGTCCACTCTCGCCACTATTATTCAACATAGTTTTGGAAGTGCTAGCCAAGGCAATCAGAGAAGAAAAAGATATAAAAGGCATACAAATTGGAAAACAAGAAGTAAAACTGTCACTGTTTGCAGAAGACATGATACTATACATAGAGAATCCTAAAGATGCCACCAGAAAACTACTAGAGCTAATCAATGAATTTGGTAAAGTTGCAGGATACAAAATTAATGCACAGAAATCTCTTGCATTCCTGTATATTAATGGTGAAAAATATGAAAGAGAAATTAAGGAAACACTCCCATTTACCATTGAACAAAAAGAATAAAATACCTAGGAATAAACTTACCTAGGGAGACAAAAGACCTGTATGCAGAAAACTGTAAGACACTGTTGTAAGAAATTAAAGATGATACCAACAGATGGAGAGATATACCATGGTCTTGGATTGGAAGAATCAATATTGTGAAAATGACTATACTACCCAAAGCAATCTACAGATTCAATGCAATCCCTATCAAATTACCA
>NC_041227.1:50996843-50997094 GCF_002837175.3 Physeter macrocephalus | reverse complement strand
AGGATATACAATGGAGAAAAGACAGTCTCTTCAATAAGTGGTGCTGGGAAAACTGGGCAGCTACATATAAAAGAATGAATTAGAACACTCCCTAACACCATACACAAAAATAAACTCAAAATGGATTAGAGACCTAAATATAAGACCAGAGACTATAAAACTCTTAGAGGAAAACATAGGAAGAACATCCTTTGACATAAATCACAGCAAGATCTTTTTTGAGCCACCTCCTAGAGTAATGGAAATAAAAA
>NC_041227.1:50986293-50996380 GCF_002837175.3 Physeter macrocephalus | reverse complement strand
ATTACTCAGCCATAAAAAGGAACAAAATTGGGTCATTTGTAGACACGTGGATGAATCTAGAGACTGTCATACAGAGTGAAGTAAGTCAGAAAGAGAAAAACAAATATCACATATTAACGCATATATGTGGAACCTAGAAAAATGGTGCAGATGAACCGTTTTTCAGGGCAGAAATCGAGACACAGATATAGAGAACAAACATATGGACACCAGGGGGGAAAGCGGCAGGGGGTTGGGGGTGGTGGTGTGATGAATTGGGAGATTGGGATTGACATGTTTATACACATCAGTGTATAATGGATGACTAATAAGAACCTGCTGTATAAAAAAATAAAAGAAAATTCAAAAATACATATATATATAATATTTCTTGCAGTTACCTTTTTCCTCCCTCCATTATCACCACTATCCATTACTCATTCATGCTAACAAGTGACATCTGCCCTTTTTACATGTTTCTATGTGTGCACATACATATCCACATACATACACATATCTACAGTTTTATCTTAGAGATTGTTATCATTGTCTTACAAAGCAGGATACTATTATACACATCTTCTGCATATTACTTTTGTCATTAACAATTTCTTATTGAAAATCTCTCCAAATAACCAAGTGTTACTTTAATTTTTCTTTTTTAATGGGCACATGATGTAACACTTTCATTTTAATCTCGTACTAATGGGCATTTATATTGTTTCCTGTTCTTGCCCACTATGAAAATGCTTTAGGGTGTACCTTTTGACATATTTGTACATTGTATCCATGTAGGAAAGATTCACATGATCAAATGATGCATTTATTAATGTTAGTAGGCGTTGCCAAATTGACTGCATTAAAACTCTATTAATTCATATTTTGCACCAGTAATATAAGGAAGCACAAGTTCCCCATATCCCTGCCAGCAATGAAACATACCTCATAATGTTTTGCCTATCCACTAGACGTAAACTGACAGCTCTTAGTCACTTTAATATCCATTTTTCTGACAACCAAACATCTGAACACTTTTTTCACATGCTTTTGGGCCAGTAAGTCTTGACTTACTCTTTGCCTCTCCTTAAATTCTCCATTTCGCAACTAACTAATCACCGTACACACAGATCTGGCTCTGTCACTAGGTGATCTAAAAGCCTCCAAAGGCACCTCCATATTCAATATGCTTCTAAACAGGAGTGCAAAGTTGTGTGGGGGTCACTTAAAGCCATAAGAGAATGGGGATATCTTTCTGGAGCATCTGCTTAACTCCATGGTGAATAATTTAGAACACCAATTTGACAGTAAAAGAAATGTGATATAACATGCAGCCAAGTGCCAAATGTCCATACATGTTTGCTATTGACACAGAAGACTCTGAAGATATTTCCCAACTGGGTTAGACCACTGAGAACTCCAGGCACCTCAATACCCCATTCCTCACCCCCAAAGCATTCTTATTCATTCTTTATCCTTAGGATGACTCTGTCAGAAAATTATGTGAAGCCCAGCTATAGGATAAAATCCAACATTCTTATCAAGGCCTCTTGGCATCTGTTGACATCTGCAACCTCATCTCAAGACACCTAGGTCTTCACACACTCAGCTTCAGATACCACAAGCTCTTCCTAGTGCTTTGACTTGGCTTTGCTCTCTTCCCACTTGGCATTTTCACATGCTGTTCCCCCAAAGTGGAACATCATTTCCTCACCAGTACACCTGGACAGCCCCTGCCTGTCCTGCAGATTTTGGCTTAGGAATAACTTCTGGAAAGTCTTCTTTAACAGGGTGGACTTGGAGCTCTTTTAAGCTTTCACAGGATCTTGGGCTACATCTACTGTGCTTAGTGGATCTAGTAACAGATGGTCAGTACTTCTCTACTTATCTCTTACTTCGTGTTATTCACTGGTTTATTAACTCTATCTTCATCATCATCATCACCATCACCACCACCACCATCATCATCACCAGAGCTCTCACTCTATGTCAGGCACTTTACAAGCATTAACTCACTTAACCATTTAAATTACTATTAAACCCCCTCCCATAAAGGTAAGGAAACTGAGGCATAAAGAGTTGCAGCCATGGGAAAAGATCATTTGGGAAGTAAGTGATGGAAAATGGAATTCCACCTCAGATGTGCACCAGTAACAGAGGCAGAACTTTGAATCACTCCCAACCACACTTAATCACCAAGGTGCTATTGGCTAATGGCCTCACCTCTATCAGGTCTTTGCTCAGACCTCACTTTCTCGGGGAAGCATAACCAGACCCACCATTCATTCTGCACCCCTGCTCTCCATTCCACTCTTTCCTTTTCAGCTTCCATGTATTAGCTTTCATCGTCCCATATAACCCATTCTTCTTCTTGTTCACTGTCTGTTTACCCTTCTAGAATATGAGCTCCACAAGGGCAGAGAACTAGCGTGTTTGCTGATGGATCTAACAAGAACACAAGAAATATTTGTTGAATGATGGAATAAATGAACTATGCCATCTGCCCTCTGGATCAGCTGTACTCCCAGAAGGAGGTAAGTGAATGTTTGTTGTTAGATGAAAGAGTTGTCTCACTGAGGAGGTAGGCTCCAGCCCTGGGCCCATAAGTTCTGTTGTTGCTGTTACTGCTGTTGTTTCCAGAATCCCTCAGATCAGGGTGGAGGGCCTCTGGGCCTCCATCCAAGGTCAGAGGAACCATGTCTGCCTGTCAGAATGTCCCGAGTCCTGTGCTCTGCTCTGGCTCTGCCCCAGGAGCTGTGTCCCCCTATGGTCCTTCCATGCCTCACTCCCCCCACCTTCCATGGCCCCCTCCATTAGTCCAGACCTTCCCTTTCTTAAGCACATGGCCAGGACTGGGTGAGTTCCCTTTCATGCCTGATGGTGCCTCCTCCACCTGGCCGTGAGGTGGTAAATACCCCCCTGCCATTCTGCCACCTCATATATCCAATTAGGTGGGCTCTTGGTGGTGGGGGAAAGCTGGCTGCTTCCTTGACAGCTAATACCCAAACTGACTGAGACAATTAGTTTGTCTATTTTAAAACTGAATTCCAACGCTTCCATGGCAACCAAAGTTATTAAAAGATGTAAATTAAAGTGTTGTGCAGGAAAGATGCACATGGAAGGCACTTATTTTGGGGAAGGAACACGAAGAACCTCGAGCCGGGGCATCCCCCTACCTGGACGCACATCACAGTCAGCTGGAGGGAAGCAGCGCCGACGGCTCCACCTTACGCCCTTGGCTTCTGTTACTGCCTCTTATCGGAGACACCGTGCTCTCTTACACGCCCGAGAAAGATGAGGGGCTTTGCACTTTCTGAAACCCCTTGTGCCAAGAGGGAAACCTGAGAGAGCTGGTGGGAGGGCTGACATTAGTGTAGCACCTACTGCATACCTAATAATAATGAGAGTTGACACGCATTGAGTACTGAGTCCCCGGCATTGTGCTGAGGGATTTGTAGACATTCTCTCTCTGAAAGCTCCTAGCAGATGAGATTGCATCTCAGTTCATTCCCATTTCGCAGATGGGGAAACAGGCCCAGAGAGATGAAAGGACTAAAGGAGTCCCACAACCAGTAAGAGATAAAACTGGGATTAGAGTCCACATCTGTCTGATATTATATTTTCTGAGTTTGTGCCAGACAAAATGCTGGGGAGATGGATTATTCCACTTAATCTTCTTAATAAACCTAAATGGCAGTATGGTGTAGGATTAACAGCTCAGGCTCCCGAGTCAGAGGGATGTGGGTGTGTATCAGTACTTCCACGTGTTAGTCCCGGGACCTCAGGCCGAGAGAGCTAACTCTCACCACCCTAGTTTACTCGGCTGTAAGACGAGTGCTGTGTGGCGGTGAGGACGAAGTGATCTGGGGCAGGAGAGGCACCTTACCCAGTGTCTGACAAATAATAAGCATTACAAACAAACGCTCGTTGTATTATTATTATTCTCCCTGTAGACGAGGAAAAGAGGCTTAGAGAGGTAAAGGAACTTGCTCAGGGACATACGGCTGGAATCTGGAGCCAATCTCGCCCCCAAGCTTACGTTCTTTCCCCCACAAATGAGCCAATGACAGAGTTCGCTCAAGTTCTATAGTTCGCCGCCTTTTCATGGTGAACCCGGACACCCAGAATCTCCAGTCAACATGCCCCCGTCTCATGCCCTGGGCTGCCTTGCTGCTTCTGAGAAAGTGGACAGGGAAAGAAGCAGCTGTACCTAGCATCATGATAATTACACCGGGGACCAGATACAGGCTTCTTGTTCTCTGCCCGGTACTGCTCTGGGCTGTGTCCTGGCTCTCTGCTCCCTGCCTACACAGAAATGGGTTCAGTTCTTTAAAGTGAACGTTAGCACTTTGACACAGGCTGCTGCTTCTGTGCCTGGCCATCACTTGCTGATCTGTCGGGATTCAGTTGAAACATGACCCCTCTGAGCGGCTTCCCTAACTCGGTGGGCAAGATCCCTCTAGGTCCTGCTCCCCGTCACCGGTGCTGGCTCTCAGCGAGTTGCCACTGCGTGCCCGCCCCGCTATGAGGACGTGCAGGGAGTCTGTCTGTGCCGTTTTCTCAGTGCCCAGAACGGTGTCTGCACAAAGTAGGTACTTGATAGAAATTTTTGGAATGAACGAATGAATGTATTGTGGCATTTTTTATTGAAGAGTGAGGATCAGCTTATTATTCAGCTAAATCTTGACCAACCTAGAGCCTCAGTTAACACTCCCAGCCAAGAGACATTCAGGGCCCCAAGGGGAGAGGAAAGGACGCTCCCCTTAGCCTGGAAGAGTCATGAAGTTAGAACTCTCCGCCATGCCCAGTTTCTAGGCAAGGTTGTGTGTGGTGCAATCATTCATTCATTTTGTTTTCTATTAATTCCTTGTTTAATTCAACAAATATGTATTAAATATGTATTTACCAACAATGGGCTCAATGGTGGAGGCAGGAACACATGACATTGACCGTGCGGCTTATACTTTCAGGGAACAGCTATGATGGAATAAAACAAGCTTGGAGCAGATAAATGAGTCAAATGGATATAAATTGTGAAGTCATAGTTTTTAAAAGGCATCATATGTAAAATAATGGAAGGCACTTACTTTGGAGTGGAGATAGGGAAGGCACCTGGGAAAGGATGAGGAGAAGCTGACCAAGTGGAAGGCCAGTTAGTGGTCATTCCAGGCAGAGGCCCTGAGACAGGAAGAACGTGGTACCACAGAGGGTCTGAGAGGGTCAGTGAAACTGGGAAATGAGCAGTGCGGAGTGGTCTGAGATGAGGTTGCTGAGGGGAGCAGGGGACCAGTCTTGTGAGATCTTGCAGGTCCACTAGGAGAATGGGTGTATGTGTGTGTGTGTGTGTGTGTGTGTGTGTGTGTGTGTGTGTGTGTGTGTGTGTGTTCTGTTGTTCAGAACACCAGAAATCTTAACCATCATTTTATTGGAGCTCATGTCACTAGCCACGTGTCCTCCAACTTTGCAAAAAAACAGGGAAAAGGAACACAGTGGACATCCACCCAAGGCCACCAGTATTGTGGCCTACAGGGCATCTGAAGAAGGGCATGGTTTAGGGTTGTTGCACTAACTGGGGCTGCTGTGGTGTGCGGAGCCAGGCACCAGCATTGAGACTGTGCTGCCAGGTATGGGGACTCCCACAAAACCAAGCCTCTCTGAACAGGACCACCTCTAAAGTCCTCTTAGGGCTCTAATTGTCCTTGAAGCCAAGGCAAGTTTTTAGCAGTATCTGAAGACATTTTTGGTTGTCACAACCAGACGAAAGGGGGTGCTACTGGCATCTAGTGGAGGGAGGCCAGGGATGCTGGTAAACACGCTACAGTGCAGAGAACACCCCACGACAGAATTATCTGGTCCCCAAAGTGAATAGTGCCAAAGTTGAGAAACCCTGGAATAAGGGACTGATTGGTTATATAGATGCATGAATGGATGGATGGTTTGAATAATGCATCTCTCCACTTAACAACCCAATGGTTTTTATTTGCACAAGGTGACCAAATGTTAGTTGTTGTTAATTAAAACACCCTTGGGCACCTGATGATCTACAGAAAAACAGAGCTCCCCACAATTCCAGGAGCAAACGTGAACCAAACGTTAACTCCTGACTCTTTTTCAGAACTCCTCTCCTGACTGGTTATAATCAATATTTTGTAAGCCTTACTCTGCCAGGCACTGGGCTAAGCATGTTACGTGTATTACTTTGTTTAATTCTCAAAAACATTCCTCCTCCCAGTTTTATAGACGAGGAAAGAGAGATTCAGAGAGATGCAGAACTACCTCATAAAGGTAACACAGCTAGTAAATAGAAGAGAAGGGCATGAACCCAGGCCTCTGGGTCCGAACTATGGGTGCGGAACCACCACCCAGGATTGCATCAGGTGGTGGTGCTGGGCAGAAGTGTGATTCACAATAAATATGTATTTCGTTTTCATCTGCATTCCTGGTACTGAGCTCTTAAAACTCTTGGAATTTCCTGTGTTGAGAGCAATCAAAGTGCCTTTTGTTATGTTAATTGCTATGTTAATTAGCGGCTTTTGGAAATCCCCTAGGTCACCTAAGGATGGGGGCTGGTTTCCAGTGGAACCAACCATGGGATTAGAGGCTTGGAACTTTCCGGAACTTTCGGTCCTAACCCAGGCCTCCTGGGAGGAGAGAGGGGCCAGAGATTGAGTTCAATTACCAATAGCCAATGACCTAATCAATCACGCCTACTTAAGGAAGCCTCCAGAAAAACTCAAAGGACAGGGTTTGGGGAGCTTCTAGGTTGGTGAACACATGAAATTTGGGGAGAGTGGTACCTGCAAAGGGCTCAGAAACTCTGCATCCCCTTCCCACATACCTTGCCCTGTGTATCTCTTTCATCTGGCTGTTCTGAGTTATATCCTTTTATAATAAACTGGTAATCTAGTAAGTAAAATGTTTCTAAGTTCTGTGAGCCACTCCACCAAATTAATTGAACCCAAGGGAGGCTGTGTGGTCATTGGAACCTCTGACCTTTAGCCAGTCAGACAGAAGCACGGTTGACAACATGTACCTGGGATTGGCATCTGAATTGAGGCGGGGAGGAGCAGTCTTGTATGGTTGAACCTTTCACCTGTGGGATCAGATGCTGTCTCCAGGTAGTTCACATCAGAATTCAGTTGAATTGTAGGACACCCAGCTGGTGTCAGAGAATGGTTTGCACCTCCCAATTGTTGGAGCAGAATCATAGGGTCACCCTCTCTACTGGGGGACTCCCAGCAGGCACTGCTCACACATGCAGCAGAGCACTTTCCTCAATGATTATTCAAGCCCCACCCCGAGCATGTGACCTGAGAACCAGAACCACCGGCGTTCAGAGCAGAAGCCCCAGGACCCATCTGGGCACCTGGTACCAAGCAGATGTCTGTCAATGAATGAATAAGGAAGAAAATCACTTCCTGCCTCCAAACTCCATGAGTAAGTAGAATTTATTTCTCTATTTTAGCTTCAAAGCAAATTTCTCAGAGAAACATTAGCACAGGGAAAATCCTAAAAGGGAGCACAGAGAGCTCAAATCAAGCCAGGATCTTTGGGGAACATCAGCTACATCCCAATCACTCTGTCCATTATGTTGAGGAGGGAAAGGAGTGTCTGAAATAGCAAGACACCTCTATTTGTGCACCCCTGACTCCATTCCTTGAGCGCAGGTTGCAAAAGTTCACATTTTTAGCTAACATTCTGTGTGATGCTTTTCTTAACTTTGTAAGTTGCTATTTTACTAGCAGCTTCCTTTTGGGGCATCAGATGGCAGATTGGATGATTTAAGGGGGAAAAAATGTGGTTGTATTTGAAGTATTTTTTTTTTTTTTAATACCTCCAGGAGTCTAATGTGACATTCTGGGTAAGAACACAGCATCATGTGTATGCATATGACATCTCTCTTAATGATGTATGAAATCTCTTTATGGTGGCAAATCACCAATGGGGCAGAGAAGAGCCTGGCAGTAGACTCCATCAGCCTGGTAAACTGTGACTGCCAACCCCTGCTTTAGGAGAAGTGGGAAAGGTTAAGAGATCTGGGGGCTTCTCCATTTGGAAAATGTTCATCCACAAGGGATCCAAAGAACATCTGACCTCAGTGCCCAGACTTTACAAAATAGAGCATCATTGACATGCAGTCTCTCAAGGCAATGGCTCACGAGTTTCCCCCACTGCTGGGCCCAAGTGGGAAATTAGCTCCCCCAACAGAACCTCCAGCTATTTATAGGAGATTCTAACAGGACTCTAGAAGCACCAGAGCCTGGTGAAATGGGAGAAAGAACTTCTCCCCAAGCCAATGCCACACTTTGCCTTCCAGGCACCAAAGTCCTCTCACAGAGCCTCTTGTAAGCACCTTCTGGACCTCACCCATCACCTGTCAAGGTCCTTCATGATAACTGTTTGTTCCTCTGACCATTAGGACTCAAATTTACAGATCAGGCAACTGAGACACAGAGAGGGTAAGAAACTTGCCTCAGAGTCGGCTTTATCAGCTCAAAGGTGGAACAAGAGAGACTGCAGCATGACCAATCCATGGGAACTTTCATGGGCTACACTTGGAAAAGTCATACATCACTCTGCCCACCTTCCATTGGCCGGAACTCAGTCACATGGTCCGATTAAACATAAAGGGTGCTGGGAAATGTAGTCTAGCTGTGAACCCAAGGAGATAAAGGAACGGGTTTTGGTGAACCCAGTTGTCTCTACCACAGGTGCTAAGCAAAGCTCTGGGGAGCTCTAATGAGTCTGGGAAGCCAGACTCAAAAACTCAAAAACATACTCTATCATCTTTCAATCATCCATCTTGTCCACCCCCAAAGTTACAATGAAAACTTTCAAATCTATCACTGGGCAGTGAGTAGTGGCAGAGGGGGTGGAGGTAAAAGTTATCAACTGGGAATCTCTGGAGTCGTCTGGGATGCTGCTCAAATGTAAAACCGAGGTACTATTTACTGACAACTTGCTATGCGCCAGGTGCTGTACCCCATGCTATACTTGTATTACCTCATTTAATCCTCACCCTGATGGTATTATGTAGTGACAGTGACTGTCCCCATCTCACAGATGAGAAGCTGAAATGCTGAGAGGTCACACAGCAAGTCACAAGAGAACTGGAAGTCACACCCAGGTTAACCCGATCTCAGAGCTCAAGTGCTTGCCCCACTGGCTTTTATATGTTTGTGCTTCTTTCTTCACATCAGTAAGATTTTGTGTTGAGAAATAGGGTTTCTACCTTCTAGTCATATTATTTAAACCACAGCATTAGCTCACTTGGAAAAGGAAACATTTTCATAAAATATTCAGTATGTGAAGTATGAAAGAAAAGAAATATATCCACAGGAAAGTCTCTAATCAAAGTGATTCTCTCATCCAGTTGCCTTACAGGACTGGTTTTCTAGTCAGAACAAGAAAGAAACAGAGGGTAGATGGCCAAAAATCCCATGCTTATCAGACAGAGCTGCCTGGCATGCTCTCAGCTTCAAACAAACACGCTTCTAATTCCAGAAGAAGAGAGATGCGTGTGGTTAAATTCCTCACTCTGAACAATTCCTGGAGCCCTACGTGGGGACCCATGGGTGTTTCTCATCCACATCTGGGATTACATTTCTTGAGGCTATCAGTCTGTTTACCTACATGGTGAGATGGGAACACTAAGAGATGGGTCGTTATCAAGTAGCCTAGTTTTCTTCTTACAGAATTTGCAGAAGAGAATCATCAGGGACCGAGTTGTATTTTTATTATTGTTTACTGGCTTGCTTTCTCTTTTGGGGTGTGGGGAGATTTTTTCCAACTGTGATATGTACCTAATTTTGTAAACATCTGAAATCAGAATGTGTTTTTAAATCAATGTTGTGTTGCTTCTGTTCCCCATCCTCTCCTCCTCTCTCCAAAACAGCACTATTAAAGTGAGGCTGTGTCCTCTTCAATAAGTGGTGCTGGGAAAACTGGACAGCTACATGTAAAAGTATGAAATTAGAACACTCCTTAACACCACACACAAGAATAAACTCAAAATGGGTTAAAGACCTAAATGTAAGGCCAGACATTATCAAACTCTTAGAGGAAAACATAGGCAGAACACTCTATGACATAAATCACAGCAAGATCCTTT
>NC_041227.1:50929708-50985273 GCF_002837175.3 Physeter macrocephalus | reverse complement strand
GGAGGGTGATGCAAGAGGGAAGAGATATGGGAACATATGTATATGTATAACTGATTCATTTTGTTGTAAAGGAGAAACTAACACACTATTGTAAAACAGTTATACTCCAATAAAGATGTTAAAAAAATAATAAAATAAAAAAATAAAGTGAGGCTGTGATTTATAACCCATGATATCTGAGAATAGGGGGAATAGAGCACATGGTACTGAATGGCTCAGGACTGGAGTATCCACCTCTCTCGTCCACCCTAGGGGCCTAATCCTGTGACAGTAAACTGGCCACATGTGGAGGCTTTGAGCAGAAGATCCTAAGGGCACGGGCTGACTCACTGAAATTAAAAATACAATCCAAACTAAAGGGGGGAAGCCAATAACCATTTTCATTTAAAAAAATAAGACTACATTTGAAATATTCATTTGAATGTGTAGTAATAAACTTTTATACATTTTATAATCTGTTTTCTATTTGACAATACTTCATTTGCAGACTCTTCACGGCTTTTAAAAATAGACCCAGAGTCCAAATCCCCACAGCATGAGATTTTTCACATTCTCTAATTTGCAGTAATATATTTGTGTCAAATTCGGTCTACGAGTCGCCCTAGGGGATAACACTGGGCTTGGTGCTGCTGAGAAAGCACCTATAGTTTGAGCCCGGGCACCACACGGGGCTGTGAATCAGGCATGGGACTAGGGTGTCCTCACCCTAATCCTGCCTCTGCTGTGGACAGACTTTCCCCTGACGCATGAGCTCTCTGAATGTTGCTTAGCACTTGTGTTAGAGACAGCTCTGAGTTCACCCAAACCCATTCATTTTCCCCTTTGGGTTCACAATTAGACCACATTTCCCAGCCTCCCTTGCAGTTCAGTAGGTCCATGTGACCAAGTTCTGGCCAATGGGAGGTGGCAGAAGTGATGTATGACTTTTCCAAGCAAGGCCCTTAACAAGTTCCCTGGACAGTCACCTGTACTCTCTCTTGTTCCATCTTTGAGCTGAACGAAGCTGACTCCAAGGCAACTTTCTTAACCTGTCTGTTCCTCAACTGCCTGATCTCTAAAATGGGGGCAAACATAGGATCCACCATTGGACTTGTTTTCAGGAACATTTAATGAAGTAAAAACAAGACAGTAGAACTTAGCGGTTGACCTCATGGACTGTGAAATCAAAGTTCAAGGCTTTGCTTCATAGTTATGAGACTTGGGGCAAGTTTTTTTTTTTTTTTTTTGGGGGGGTGGGGTACGCAGGCCTCTCACTGCTGTGGCCTCTCCTGTTGTGGAGCACAGGCTCCGGACGCACAGGCCCAGCGGCCATGGCCCACGGGCCTAGCCGCTCCGCGGCACGTGGGATCCTCCCGGACCGGGGCATGAACCCGCGTCCCCTGCACCGGCAGGAAGACCCTCAACCACTGCGCCACCAGGGAAGCCCCGGGGCAAGTTTTTTAAACTCTCTTCATCTATTTCCCATTCTTGAAAATGGGAATAACTAATACTCACTGGTAGTAATGTGGTGGACATAATTAAAAATAAAGATATAAAATTCTTAGAACATAATAAGCCAGGCATCTAGTGAGTACTATGTAAGTCCTAGCTGCTACTATTACTACTGCTATGATAATAATTACTGGGCTTAGAAGGGTGTCTGGTGCATAGTACTATTCACAAATGTTAACTATCATCATTACATTCTGTAAAATATGTGCAACAATAGAATCTACCAGAATTAAGTGAAATAATGGGTATAAAGCCTTACCGTGGTACCTAGTATTGAAAAACCATAAGCCTTTAATAACCTCCTATTCAATGCCACATGTGCTCTGGTGGAGAAGAAGGCTATGAGGGTCAGAACCAGGCACTGGGCATGGATGACATGACAAAGGTTGTAGAGACAAGTGGGTAAACGCACCAACACCAAACTTCACCTTTTCCATAATATGATCTTGGCACCACCCAGTTCTGGACTTTGAACAACCAGAATCAGGAGGCAATACAGAAGCAAGGATGGACAGGGTTCTTAACGCAGGACCTTAGACCCATAAAGTGTCCCTAGGTAGGACTCAGTGGGTCCATGGACTTGGATAGGAAAAAAGAACAACTTTATTTCCAGTAGCCTCTAACTGTAATCTAGCATTCCCTTTAATTATAAACGTAAGCAGCAAATCACTGTAGAATTACCACTACCTGTGACTTTGTCACCAACAGAGACCACAGAATTTTTTAGTCACGTTACAATTGTCACAGATATCTCAAAACATCATGACGCTTGTCACTATTTCCAAATTACAGTAATTACTAGACTTGCTTGTTATTTAATGTATTAATAAAGCAAGCAACAGTTTTACTGGATTATATTTATTATTTTAGTAAATGCATTTCAATATACATGGTTTCCTTAGTGATCTTAAGTATTTCAAATTATGTATTTTAAGACTTTATTCTTCATAAAGGCCCATAGTTCTCCTCAGATGCCAAAGGGGCTCATGGAGCAGAAAATGTAACAGCTCCTTGGTCTAGGGTCTCAAGGACCCTCAGTCCTATACACTCAAAGAGGCTAGGTCGGGACTCCAGACACCTGCTGGTGATCACCCAGGTGTCTTCTGGCAGGTGTCCTCCTGGGCCCTCAACTACTGTGTCTATAATGAGGAGCTAATCACATTTTCCCCAAATCCTCTGGAGGAGGACTGTAAGAGTCAAATGTGGTGCCGAATGTGAGGCTACTGGCTGAAAGGAGTAGGTTCTGTACAAACTTGGGACACTAACCATACCATCCTTTGGAAGTTTAACAGCTCCTTCTCCTGATTCCTCCTGGCTGTTCTGACTGCTGCTCCCAGGTCCCCCTCTTATAGGTGTTGCAGAAGGAAGGTTGCCGAGAACTGTGGGAGGCGGACTCCAATGGTTATCGGAGGCACTGCTGTCATACTGCGAGCTGGATCCTGGCTAGACCCCTTGCTAACTCTGTGGCTTTGGACATACAGTCTCAACCCTCTGAGCCTCTGTTTCCTCTTCTTTATGATGAAGAGAATGACAGTGAAATAAGGAAAACTGGGCCGAGAGCAAAACAGAGTGCCTGGCATGTAACCACAGTGTAGGGGTTGGTGAAGCACAGAGGTTGGGAAGACAGTAGAGATGATTATTGTCATCATTATCACATTGTGGCAGGTATTTAATTCTCATGGAATAGCCATGGGTGCCTCACATTTCCCAGACCCCTTGCAGTGGGCGTGATGGGACAAGTTTTAGCTGGCAGACTATGGGTAAAGTGATGGGTGTCATTCCTGTGCTGAGACAATGAAAAATACAAGACATTCCCCATTCTCTTTCCTCTCCTGCCACATGGATGGCAGAGGTGTGTGTTGACACAGTGGAGCCACAAGATAAAGCAGCCTTTATCTCTTGATCACTAGGAGAGAGCTACCCTGGAGAGTCACCCTATGCTCACTGGACTGGTCCCCATGAGCAAGAAAATAAGCCATTGGGAAAGCCATTGAGATTTCTGGTTAACCTGTTACTTCAGCATAGCCTAACCTCTCCTGACTAATATATTAACTAAGAAAACCATGAAGAAGCAGATAACATCTACAACATCTAATGATGACAACGGCTAGGTCTACATGAGACACACCTAGAATTCAGCACCTTCTGCTAGGACATGAGTAGACAATCCATTTGCAAGGTCTGGGCAGAATCTAGTCCAAAAACTGAATGTAGTCCAAGGAGAGATGCTCAGAGGTCACTCACTCTAGTGTCTATGTACCATCTGAAAACCCTGCTGACCCAGCATATCATTTACTCATTGCAACTCAGGAAGCCTCTTGAGATACCATGTTTGTAGACAGTGCCCACATTAGCTGAAACCACTAAGCTGCTATTTCTATACACCATTCTCTCTCCTTCTCTCCAAAGGTGCAAGGAGCTCTGAGCATTGCGAAGAGCTCTCAATATCCATGTGGCTGCCAGTGTGTAAGGAGGAGTGGGTGTAGGACTAGAATTCTCATCTATGGCACTGCTGAGGACAGTACAGGGGCAAAGTATAAAGCGTAATTAACACATTTCAAAGCAACATGTAAAACGCGTCAGCTGTTTGAGTATTAATATTTTTGTAAACTAATTACGTTAGAATGACAAGGCCAGGAAGACACTAAAAGAGTTTACTAATTTTGTTCCACTCCTCTTGTTTAAATGGCTACATGGATTACCACTTTATCCAATTTTTATTTTTTAAATTTACCAGAAATGATCTAAACACCACACGATTTCACAGCTATCATCATTTATTCATAGCTCAATAGAGGAAGCCAGAATAGCAATAACTCTTTTTTTTCTCCTCCTAATTGTCATTCTGGTGAGATAAGTGGAATGTCAGTCTCTAGTCAAGCTACATTAGTGCCGAGAATCAGGCACAGTCACAAAGTTTCTCCAAAGTGTGCTAGCATCATTTGTCACGAGAGGTTTGTGCTGAGCAACCAGACTTTAACCCAAGGGAGTTTTCAAGCCTGCTTCCCCCATTTTAGCTGGGCTGGTGGTTCAGAAGGCAAATTGCCTAGAATCAAACACTAACTCTGCCTGTTAGCCGTACAGCCGTGAATGGATCCCATCAACTCTTCTGAGCCTTGGTTTTCTCACTCATTAAATGAAGGTTATGTGGACACTCATCCGCCCAAGTCTGTTGGAAAGAATAAATGAGGTAATCTATGTAAAATGCTCAGCACTGTGCCTGGGAGACAGGGGACATTCAATAAATGTTGGCTACTGTCACTGCCACCACCACCATCATCATGAAGAGTCTCCTTTGCTGCTGTCCCTACCGTCAGGGGCCGATCCACATGTCTGACAGATTTCCCAATTCTCCTCTCCTCTTCCATCCCTCACCCATAAACACAGTCAACCCAAAGCAGTCTTTGCTGTTTGCCAAACTTGGTCCAGATTATTAAAATATGCCATGCAGCGTGGTACCCAGGTATACGGCACCCGATGCCTCTTACTGACCTTAGAGTTAGGGCATGGGGATGTGGGAGAGGAAGATGCATCATGTGAAATTCTCCCGAGTCTTCCTGGAGACTCGTCACTCTCTCTAGGTGTTCACTCTCTCACTTGAACCCATCTCTATTTTAGAACTTGGCTAAAAGCATCTGTTCACCCGTCTGTGTATTTTACTAGATCACAGGCTCCATGAGAGCAGGAGATGGGTCTTACTCATTTTATGTGACCAGGGTCTAAAAAAGTAGCAGTTGAATAGTAGATGCTCTTTCAGCTTGTTGCATCAGTGTGTGCTCCTCCAAAGAGGTCCATCTGCTAATACATGTATAGTCCGTGCACTTCCAGCACCTCTGAGCCCAGCCTGGATTCCAGCCACAACCCCTCTTCCTTCCTCTTCACTAGACCCAGTAGTTCCATGATTCTCTCAGGGGCACCCACAGTTCCCTATTTGGAGCTTCTCCTTTTTATCTGATCCTTTATAAACCTTTGCCTTTGGCTTTGGTTTCCACAATCAACCAGTTGCACTCCCACCACTTAGGCTGATTCTGAACATCCCAACCCTCCCCCTCAACTGTCACATCTTTAACCCTTCTCCCATCTCCTCCATGGAAGCCCTACCACTGTGGATCAGTCCATTTCTCCTTTGCCATTGACAAAAACATGCTAAACCCTTGGAATTATGCAACATTACAGGCACTGACAGGCGGGAGCCTCTGCTGTTCAGTCTAATTTGGTGCATCGAGTCTGAGAGCTAGAGTGAAATGTGAGCCCGGAGCACATCTTTTGATCTTAAATAGTCAGAAGGTTGGAATGTATAATGCTATGGAAATAAATGGTGTCAAAATTGTAGGAAATAATATATGGTGTGGGAATGGGTTCTGTGATCACAGAGCACTCACAAAATCTTAAAACAGAGAGTCGACAAGGTTGGTTGAGCTGTGGCAGGGGAAGGCTGGCAGAAGAGAGGATGGAGAAGAGGAGAAACTAGGGTTTTCTTGTGATGGTTGGAAGGTCCAGCCTTTGCCTCTGAGGTGAGAGGTGACTTCTGGCTTCAGCTCATCACCTTAGCTGCCTTTGGGGTCTGAGAGTCACAGATGAGATTCCTGATCCCCTTCCTATAACCTCCCTGACTCATTCAATTAACCACCTTGATCCTCAATTTGCTCATCTGTAAAATAGGAAAAAAAATAGTACTCACTTCATAGGGCTCTTGTAAGGGTGAAATTAAATGAGGTAAGGTATATGAAATGACTTGTAGAGTGCCTGGCATATAGTCAGATGTTAATTAAAAGCTAGTGGACTTTTTTTTTCCTTTGGTTACTCTTTTTCATTAACCCATTGCAATGTACAAATGGTGAGATTCTTCTAACATCCTCAAAACCTCGCAGTAACAGAAACCAATTTTTTTTTTCTGATATAAGCGGTAGAAAGAGAATTTTTTTTGACTGCTCACCTTCTCCAGGGACCCTTAATTAATTTCCATGGAGTAAGGTGCTTCTGGAAGACTCAAGAACAGATGCATCCATTTGGTTTAGAGGATATGAATTGGTCCTAGTTGGCACCTCTGCTCTTTCCTATTGTAGCACAGAATGAGCTTCCAACAACACTAATAAAAATAACTACAATGACTAGCATATGTGAAGGGCTATTTATGGACCAGGTAATATGTTAATTACTTCCCATACCTTCTATCATGCCTTTTCACCTTCACTAAAAAGCTGTAAGTTTCATTCTTTAATTATCTTCATTCTATGGAGGAGACAGACCAGACTCTCAAAGGTAAGAAATTTGCCTGAGTTTCACCTCTAGCAGGGACTGGAGATGGGAAATGCTGGAGCTGGGGTTTGAACCTAGGCATCAGACTCCACAACCTGTACCAATGACAGTTGTGTTCATGGTGGAACATGCTCCAGCGCTGCAGTCAGACATTGATTCAAACACTGGTCCTGCTATTTAATTCTTAAGTAAGTTTGGTTAACCTACATCACCTCTTAGAGTCTCGGTCACCTCCTCTGTGAAATAGGGATGGTGACACTCATTTTAAAGATTGTTGTGAAGCTAACATAGTGCTTGGCACGCAGTACACACGTGGTGAATGACGCCACGTGTTCACGGCTGCTGCTGTCAGGCTCAGCTCCCTCCCCTGGTGCTGCTGGATGTCAGTTTGCTGGACAGATCTCACTGGCCAGTCAGCCTCTCACCAGTGCCTCCCATCAGCATTCCCTCTTCTTGCTTATTTTTCCTCTTTAACACCCACTTCTACCTCTGCCCCCCTTATTCCCAGCACACGCAGTTCCCTTTGCTATTCACAGGGTATATGAAGGCTGCCAGGCGTAACCTCTTTCAGTCTCTCCCTTCTTCAAATTCATCCACACTTACTCTCCACCCTTTCTTTCTCAATGTCACATGAAAAATGTCCTTTCTCAGGCCAATTAATGCCATAGCTCTCTGGCACGGTGTTGAGCCCTGGTGACACAATGGTGAGCAAGGAAAGTGTACCCTCAGGGATACTGCTCACCTTTCAGCAGGTAAACCCCATCTGTGCTCTGATTCACATCCTCGTATCTTCTGAGGCCCATTCTGCAAGCCTGTGACATACCAAAGCCCCTGCCACCTTCAAAATTCCTTCAAGCCAGGGAGCATCATGGCCTTGGCTCAAGCACTTGCCCCTTGAAAGGCTGGTCTATACTGTACTTATGTGTCTTCTCTTTCCATGTACTCCCTAAGCCATCCACCTCTAACTTCTGCTCCCACCACCTATGTTGGGAAGGCTGTTGTTGAGGACATTAATGATTGTATACCTGCCAAACCCAGTGCCATCAACCCGGTGCTCACTCTCCTCGACCCCAGTGAATCATTCAGTGCCCTGCTCCTTTCTTGTAACCCTCTTCCCCTTCTGTTTCCAGGAGGATCTTGGTCTTGGTTTCTCCACGTTCGCTCCGATCACTTCCACTCTCTTTCACAGCTCCCACACCCCTTTCACGCCTATTCCCTGAACGTGCAAGCTCTTTCCCATCTGTGCCTTTTCTCGTGCTCTCTACTTTTCTTGACTTCAAGGCTCCAGTCTGCATTTTACTGGAGGTAATATCCTCTGGGAAGCCTCCATACATATCCCATTCCCGTCTAGGCTTACTTATGTCTGAACCCAGACCCCAAACTTAAGGAATATGGAGCAGGGTTGATGGAGAGGGCTTTGCTCTCACGAGAATGCTGGCCATCACAAAACAAATGACCTTATATCATTTATGATATATCCCCCCACAGCGTATTGGATCGTATGTTCTTTGAGGGTAAGATTATATGTCCAAGTCATATACGTATCCCAGTGCCTAGTGCTTTGCCTAGTATAGAATAGCTATCACTTAAATGCCCATCAAAGTTTAAAAAGGCCAACCATATCTCCAACTGAAAATTCTGGGCCCTTGAATTAAGACCTGATTACTTTTTGCAGGTTCCTTAAACCTTCTTTTGAGCTGGCTTCAAGGACAGGGAAGACTATCAAAGTGTGATTGGACAAATTGACAAGGGCAAGCATGCTCTTTGGAAAGTACTGCTGATCGTCAGATGGATCTTGCCCTTGATGGAGAAAAGAGGGCCATGGACTCCAACATGAATTAAGCCATGTAAGTAAACGTCTGCCTGCTTAGGCTCTGGGTCAGCCATGATGCAAAATCATCACAGCAGGTTTTCAAAGCCACAGGTCTCAAAATAAACTTCTAGTTATTTATTTATTGTCTTACTTTTCCACAAGAAATAAAGTACGGGGATTGTGTGAGGAAGCAAAATAACAATTGTGGATCATCTGCTCTGTGCCAGGTACTGTCTTAGGCATTGCACACAGATTATCAAATTTTAAAATTCAAATCAATCCTTTGGAGTGGTGTGCATTATTGCCATTTTACTGATAAGAGACCTGTTTATCATTTAAGCGACTTGCCCGCAGGCACATAACTTATAAATTGTGGACCCATGATTCATATCTCATCTCTAAGACTCCAAAGCTCATGCTTTTTCCACTGTAATGCTCTTTGTGCAATAACTCAACTGTCCCTTGTAAAATGTTCTGGCTTCTGAAGTGACTTGAAATGGCCAGGACTGGTCTTTTGTTCACAGCAAAAGAAATTCAGTCCCTTCTCAAAAGTGCTGGTTTCTCTCCAAATGGGCCAGAGTATTCTAAAAGGCTCTGTAGCCCTTGGATCTGCTTTTCTGAGACTCAGGTTTGAGACAGGAAAAATATATGATTCCTTGGCCCGGGATAAAAATCTCTGGATGGAAACAGAGATTGGTGGAAGCAAGATTCTACGTATGTCTCCCGAAGGCCACTGGGTTTAGCCACCAGCACTGTTTCCCGTTGCAATTATTTGGGATAGCAAAACTGTAATATTAATCAATCTCAGTTTGATTGCTTTGCCATGAAATAGGAGCAGGCCAATTTATCAAAATTGAGGCCCTCCACTGGGTTTATATTGCCATTAAACTATCAACAGGAAATCATTTAAGGTGAGGCAAGGAACCAACTGGTAACTGAAAAGAAATGATTTTTTTTTTAAGCATCCTCTCCTGCAGCCTCCTTTGTTTGGCTGTCAGCATAGCCACTGTGGGGCTGGGTCTCAGATCTCAGTGTTACCCTGGCAGCTGGAGGTGGAGAGAACTCAGATGTAGGCATTTGCAATCCAATGGCTGCGCCCAGGTTACTTGGTTCTCTCTCAGCAGGGCAAGCTGCATGACGGTAAACAGGGGGGAGATGTGTATGCATTTGTGCGATAAAACAGGCTTAATGATTCTGAAGGGGAAAGAGTCCAGGAGACATACAGTAGCAACTCAGGAACAAAATGGAACCATGCAGGGCCAATTAATGTGCAAATATGTGTGTGCTGAACTTGCATTCCATTCATCATGTGGACACGGAAATTGGGCCATTTATCTGTTATATTATGTATGTGACATCTTAGTTTGGTTCTTACAGGCTGCTCGGGGACAAAGGGCCATGTGCTTTGTGGCTAGCAGAGGGAATTTAAGATAAATTCTTCAGCTGTCATAAACATTGCTGGGCAGAATTTGGTCAGAAGATAAAGCTCTTTCCTCTGCAGGGTTTTAACATTTCTCAATAGTCCATGTGCCATCTTATTAAAACTGTGTATGGTACGGGGAGGGGTGGCATATGCCATGAAAAATTATTGGCACAAACAGCTTACTGTCATGTTTTCAAAGTCCAGATTTAGCAAACGTTATTCACATATTCACTGTCAATCTGCAGAGAGAAAGGGAACTGGCAAAGCCATTCATTCTCGCTGATTCTGTGGGTTTTTAATTCTTCTTGTCTCCCTTTAACCAACATCTCCTCGACAGGTGAGGTTTGTTCTGTTTAAATTACAACTGTTTGTCTGTACTTAGGGGAAAAAAGAAAGTCATTTGAGAAGGAAAAGGACCTCACAGAAGCACTTTCCCAGAGCCACTATTATTTACCTAACAGAACATGCCATGAATATGGATCATGCACTAAATAACGGTGATCGCTTGCTTTGATGAATTGCCATTAGAAATTCAATTAATAAAAGGTTATCTCCCTGCAGTAGTGCAAAAAATATGACCTGGCTGCAGCAATTACAATTTAGCCTTAGAAGCCATGGTTAGGAGAAAGGAAAAGTTGTGTGTTTTTTAAAAAACCTGTTCCATCTGGGAAATAGGAGTTGGGAGTAAAAATGAATGAATGAATAAATGCGTGATGAATGGGTGAGTTTAGGCTATTTTTTATCTACAGTTTCGTCTGTGTGCTGAGAGTTCTACACTTCCTCATTCCCCTTTTTTTCATTATCCTGGTTTATACTTTTTATGTTGTTTTCTTTTTCATTTTTGCTGCTGCTCTTTTTTAACCAAGTAGATTCACTTTTTTTCTTGGTATACAAATTATATACTATAAAGTACACACATCTTAGGTGTAGAGCTCCATAAATTTTACATGTGATGGTAACCTATGTAACCATATCTCGATGAAGGCATTGAATATTCCCATCTCCCAACTGGCTCTTTTGTCCCCCTACCAAAAGGTAACCACGACTGTTACTTTTATCACCAGAAGTGGGTGCTGATTTATATGTAAATGAAATCATACAGGGTGTATTTTTTTAACTCCACATTATATCTCTGAAATTCATGAAGGCTATTTCATATATCCATTGATGATTCTTTTTGAGTACCATCTTGTATTCCATTGCATAAATATACCACAATTTGTTTATTTATTATCCTGTTAATGGACACTTAGTTTGTTTCCATCTTTTGCCTATGAGAAATAAAGGTTCTATGAAAATTATTGTATACATCTTTTGGTGGACATAAGCACTCATTTCTCTTGGGCACACAAGCAGGAGTGGAATTGCTGGATCATTTAATATTATTTCACCAATGTTTAAAGTACTGCAATTCTCCAAAACTCCATTTTTAAATCTGAAAATAGTGATAACAAATATCCTGCCATGTGTGATTTCTGTGAAATTGAAAAGGGGCAACATATGTAAAGGTGTTTTACTGTTGATTGTGTGTTTTAAACTGCCAAATGTGGCACAAATGTGAGACTGTGCTGGGGAAAGGAAGATGGAAAATCACAGGAAATAGGCATCTCTCTGTGGTGCTGACCCCAGTGCACTGAGACATATTCAGGTATGATCTAGAAAGCAGAATCAGCCCTTAAGGAGTGGCAGAGCTAACATTTCTCAACACTCACTATGCACCAAGCCATGATCTGGTTGGTTTACATTCTGTTATTCATATACTGAATATATTAATATATTGAAATTCTATCCCCCAATGTGATGGTAGTAGGAGGCGGGGCCTTTGGAGGTGATTAGCCCTCAGGAATGGGATTAGTGCCCTTATAAGAAGAGATACGAGAGCTTGCTTCCTCTCTCTGCTTTTCTGCCACGTGAGGATACAATGAGAAGAATGGCTATCTGCAAACCAGGAAGAGAGTCCTCACCAGACACCAGCTCTGCTGGTACCTTGATCTTGGACTTCCCAACCGTCAGAACTGTGAGTAATAAATTTCTGTTGTTTAAGTCACCCAGTCCATGCTATCTTGTTATAGCGGCCTGAACTAAGACACATGGCACGGCAGTTAAGAGCCAGCCCTGCCAGACATGATTACAAATCCCAGCTCTATCACTCATTAGCTGAATGGTTCTAGGAAAGTCACTGAGCCTTTCCAAGCCTCAGTTTATTCTTCTGTGAAATGGGGATTATAATAGCTTGTACATCCCAAGATTTTTGTGAAGATTTCATACGATGATGAATGTGAAATCTTTACATAGTGAATGGTATATATTAGGTACTGGATACATGGAAACTGGTCTTCTGTGTGGAGTAAATCAAAAAAGTAAACACTGACATTGCCCTTTTAATGCTCTCAACAACCTCGTGTGATGTGTATTGCTGTTCTCACTCTGAAGATGAAGAAAGGAGCTTTGAGAAGGTACATGACTGGCTTAAGTAACTGGTCACAAGATAATTGGGAAGCAGGTGACACTAGTGGCTTCTGACCCCACCCCATCTTTCTGCTTCCTGACCCTCCTCCCCTCCCACTGATCTACCTCCCTAGGCATCTAAACTAACATTTACACCATTAAGTTTTCCTAGAAAACTTTTGCACACCAAGTTATCCTATACAAGACTGTAGACATTTGAACTGGAGTTTCCACTCTTGCAATGATCTCCCCTTACATTTTGTAGAATACTGTCAGAATCCGCCTCTGCACTCCTTCTTCCATATTACCCTCCAACAACCATGCGATGGGTCAAAACGAGCTGAATTATCCTCACTGAGTGCATGAGAAAAGTGAGTCTCAGCAGTTAAAGTGATGCACGATGTCACACAGAACCCAGGGTTGCTGAGGCCCCGGTAGATGCTCTTTGCTCTACACATCTAGTAACTTAGAAGGAGGAGAACAACGGCTCCATGGCCCTGGATATATTTTGGATACCCATTAAGTGATGCCACGTACAATTCCCCATGGATGGTCACTTTGCTGGTGACCTCTGACCAACATCTTTTTAAATTCTTTACCTGTTGTCAGCATCAGCCACAGTTCCCTTAATGCCCCAGAGGAAGAACAGGGAGAGGAAAAAGAGGGAGGGAATGGAAACCACCAGAGAGACAGATGAAGGTCTCACTGCCAAAGCAAGGGCTGGTCTGAATGGAGCTAGAATCATAATGTGTATATACAGGCTCTGGAGTCACCAAGACAGAAGCAAGAGGAGATCCAAATTTGAAACCATCAGCCGTCTTTACCAGGCTACTCAGCACACACTCCATAAAGAGTACCAGGGGTGACCCAGTCAGCCCCAAACCTAACGCCGTGGAAACCACACAACTGACAACACACCAGAAAAACCACCAGCAGATTGTGCAGAGCACAGCTGCAACCAGAATACCCTCTTCATTCCATCGCAAAAGAAAACCATTTCAAAATGTCCTCCGAAGGGACAGCAAAGCCACGTTTCCTACCTCAGATTTGCTGGCAGCCAGGCTTGCCGAAACCTGCAAGTTAAAGAAAAAAAAAATACATTAGTATTGATTCAACAAGAAGGTAATTGGATTAATTGTCTTTTTAAGGGAATTGGCATCAATAATTTGTTATGACCCAAGGGGACAATGGGTGCGACACATACACACACACACACACACACACACACACACACACACAGAGGCACTCTTTCTTCTAGCAAGCACAGGAGCAAGATTTGTTTTTCCAGTCCTGTGTATAAGGTGAAGAGGATAATTAATATTTTCAACACATTGTAACAATCTTGCCAGGAAGAAAAAAGGGGAGGGCTGTGTGCAATGCCCATGCACTGATAATGATTAAATGAACACCGAAAAAGCAAAGCCATTGAAGACATTGAGGGTTTTTTTCTTCCCCTTAAAGTTTCGAGTCAGTGTTCTAAGGAGGTAAAACTTCAAACGACAGCAACCACAGCCTTCTGTTTCCAAAATGCCTCAAAATATTGTGAACTAAAGAGTGGTGCCAGGCATTGTGCCAAGCTCTCTATGTCATCCCCAGAACAACTTTCATTATCCCATTTCATAGATGAGAATATATTGGGCTTGGAAGAGTAGTTAAGTAATTTTTTCAAGCTCAGAAATTTATTCAGTAGAGGAAGTTAGATTTAAACACAAGATAAAGTCATATAGACTTTCAGGCTCCTACCCACACACAGCCCATTCTGTATTAAAGGATTTGATTTTGGAAAAAAGGAATAAAGATTCCACCCATGATGTTCATATATGCCTAGAAGAGATCTCCTATCTAGGGGCAGATAAGGTGTTTTTTTTCCCTGCTAACTCCAGGAACTCTCCACCCTGCAACTTTCTACTTATACCTGAGGTTGACCAGCCATCCTCAGCCATATTTTCCTACCAGTTGGCTCTGAACTGAACTGTGTCCATCCCCACCACAAATTCATGAAGCTCTAACCTCCATTGTGATGGTGTTAGGAGGTGCGCCTTTGGGAGGTAATTAGGTTTAGATAAGGTCATGAGAGTAGGGCCCCCTGGACAGGATTAGTGCCCTTATGAGACACCAACAAGTTTGCTTCCTGTCTCTCTCTCTCTCCACCTGCTCTCATGAAGGAAAGGCCATATGAGGACACAGCAAGAAGACAGCCACCTGAAACCCAAGGAGAAGGCTCTCACCAGGCACCAACCCTACTGGCTCCTTGATGGTGGACTTCCAGCCTCCAGACTGTGAGAAACAAACTCCTGTTGTTTAATCCACCCAGTCTATAGTGTTTTGTTATGGTAACCAAGCTTACTAAGACAAGCAGATACCAGCTCACAGCTGTGAATCCAACTAAGGGCTTAAGAATGCATGGGTTCCTGAGTTAGATGAACAGCCCCTGTAGCTCACACTGGCCCAGCTCCCAGCACTCCCTCTCCCATGCTCACCCCCAAGGTATTAGACCAGCCCTCACTGAAGCCATCAGCCCCAGAAGTAGCTCAGGCAGTGCCTGCTGCCCACTGGGCAGCTTTCACGCGTCATTAGCCTCCTAAACGGGAGGCTTCAGACTGACCTCAGCCAAGAGGATGCATTAGCTGTGGCCTGTGGCTTAGCAAGGCATATCCCAGGGCCAGCCCTGGAGAAACTTCCAAGGTGTGATGAATGTCAGAGCCCAGGTCCTCCCCTCCCCTCCCTTCCCTCTGTCCTTTCAGGGCTGGGGCTGGGAGAGCAGCTGATTCCAAAACAAGTGACCACATCCATAAAGCACAAGTGCAGAAGATCCCTTGCTATATAACCTCGTGTGTGTGTGTGTGTGTGTGTGTGTGTGTGTGTACACCAGCATTTCCCTGCTGTAAACCAGTAGGAATTTGTGAGGGAGAAGCATGCTATTCAACAGCTACAGGTCTCCAGCAGCACATGGGCGACACCATTCTCAGCTGCCCTCTCTAATTTCCTCCACTTCAGAATCTTTGTCTGTGTCTCCCAACTTGTGCATTTGGGGTCACAAAATGCCCCTTTCATTCCTCCCTATTAGGCAAGCCCGCTTCTTGCATCTACCTTAGATAAACACACACCAACATAAAGACGCATAGACATGGCTGATTACTGAAGCATTGTTCAGGATAAAAAGACATTTCTAAAACATTTAAGTGTCCACAGATAAAAGAATGGCTACAATACAGGTTTTGAACACTCCAATGTCTCCAGGGGCCAAGCAAGTAATAAAAGTATATAAAGTGAACTACCTGCTAGACAATAGGGAGTGGTGAGGTCTGTGGGGAAATGCGAGATGCCTACTTTAAAGCCAGCTGCATTCAATTTGTAAGGGCAAAATATGGTTCCAGCCAAACACAACACACATGTAATCTGGATGTGGCTGCTAGGCTGCCAGTTTACCATCCTCTAAGCCAAATCAACTATGATCCAGCCATATTATATAATATTATGCTGCTGCTAGAATAAATGGGGTGAATCCTAACGTTTTGACATGAAAAACTCAACAGTACATACTGTTGTTGTTTTTTTTAAAGCATGACATTTATTTACTTATTTATTTATGGCTGCATTGGGTCTTCATTGCTGCACACAGGCTTCCTCCAGTTGTGGAGAGCGGGGGCTACTCTTCGTTGCGGTGTGCGGGCTCCTCATTGAGGTGGCTTCTCTTTGTCGTGGAGCATGGGCTCTAGGCGTAAGCGCTTCAGTAGTTGTGGCACATGAGCTCAGTAGTTGTGGCGCACGGGCTTAGTTGCTCTGTGGCATGTGGGATCCTCCAGAGCAGGGTTTGAACTTGTATCCCCTGCAATGGCGGGAGGATTCTTAACCACTGTGCTGCTAAGGAAGTCCCTACATACTGTTAATGGACAAGAAAAGTTGGAGAACAGCCCACATATGATGATACCACTATTCTAAAAAAATAACTGAAGTATGTATATATTATACATTCCTGTGACCGGGCAGGACCCATGGGGCCTTCCCGGGACAGAACTCTCTCCCATATCCTCTGCTTTAGCCCCTCTCTGAAGTACCTAGATAACAGTATCTGATGCCCACTCCTTAGCTGTTTTACAGATGCTAAAACCCCCACCAAATGGAAGAAGTTAACTAGTTAATGACCGTGAGCACGTAGCCCCCAGACCTACTGGAGCCTGAGGATTGATAATGATAACCCCTATGACACCACACTGTTACTTCACCATCAACCAATCAGAGAATTGTGCAGGAGTTGATCACATACCCTGTGACTCCCCTTCATCACCTGGCCTTTAAAAATGTCTCCCTGAAACCCAAGAGGGAGTTTGGGTCTTTTGAGCACTAGCTTCCCTGGACTCCTTGCTTGGCGCCTGCAATAACCGCTGCACTTTCCTTCACCACAACCTGGTGTCAGTAGATTAGCCTGACTGCACGTGGGCAAGCGGACCCAAGTTTGTATTGGTAACATTCCTCCTTCCACACTTACTCCCCCACCACACACACACAGATGTACGTCTAAAAAATGTCTGGGAGGAGGACTTTCCTGGTGGTGCGGTGGTTAAGAATCCACCTGCCAGTGCAGGGGACATGGGTTCAATCCCTGGTCCAGGAAGATCCCACATGCCACGGAGCAACTAAGCCCACGTGCCACAACTACTGAGCCTGTGCTTTAGAGCCCACGAGCCACAACTACTAAGCCCACATGCCACAACTACTGAAGCCCATGTGCCTAGAGCCCATGCTCCACAACAGAAGCCACCACCATGAGAAGCCACGTGCCATATGAAGAGTAGCCCCTGCTCACCACAACTAGAGAAAGCCCATGTGCAGCAACGAAGATCCAATGCAGCCAAAAATTAAAAAAAATTTTTTTTTTGTATCCTCTGGGAGGATACAAATCGAACCAACAAAAGTTTTACCTCTGAGGAGGAATTTGGAACGTGACTGGGACCTGATGGTTTGAGGAAAGTCATGGGGAACATTCTCTTTTTCTGAATTGTTTGAAATGTTTTCATTGAGAATGCATCCATGTATTATTTGTCTAGTTAAACATAAATTTAAAATATGATAAAACTAAAGCTTTACAGTTCCTCAAGGTTAATAAGAGACTTTATAGAAATGCTGGCTTGTCTCACTGAAGAGAGGAATAAAAACAGCTCTCTCACCCATTCATATATCTGATGACACAGAGTAGAAGGTGGGTCATATGGTGATGCAATAGGGAGTGGTGGGGCTTGTGGCCAACTGGAGATAAACCACAGTTCATTTATGATTTAAAATTCTATGTATTAGATAAATCTATGAAAAGCAAATGTTGACATTTACTAGAATCCTCTATATACTGCATTCAGTGTTGATTTTATAGTCATAATTATGTTAGATTCACTTCCAACACAAGTAGCTCAGGGTTATTAAGAAACATGGCACCCACAGACCTCAGGGCCTGTCTGTCATCCACTGTGGCATGTTCAGCAGATAGAGAACTGTGGAGGCCAGCTGGGGAAGGAGTGAGGGTTCTTTAAGGGCTGCGGGTGCCAGACTGAGGCGTTTGGCTTTTATGTTGTCAGCAGCAGCCACCATCAGAGGGTTCCCAGCGTGGGGGCTGATATGATTAGAGCCATGTTTGAGGTGGGCCATTCTGTGGACCAGCACAGGGCACAGAAGGGATGCAGGAAACTCCCGGCAGGACACGCCTTAGAGCTTTGTTCCAGCGATTTCCCATTCCTTTAATCATTTTCCTTCCTCTCCTTCACTTTCTCTACCTGTGTTTGAAATTGCAAAGGCCGACATTAAGGGTTTCCTCCTTGCTTGTGTCAGGAACTTGATGTATGTGATTCTTTCAATCCTCTCCTCAACCCTAGGAGCTGGTTCTCATGCCATTTTTTTCAGACAGGGAAACACGGGTTGGGAAGCTAAGTTCCTTTCCTACAGTGGGGACTGTCAGAGGCAGAGTTTGAACCCAGGTCATACTCCAAAACTGCCCTCAAAAACCATGCAGGGATTTTGCCCATGGAGATATGGATCCTTCCTGGGACTTCCCACACATTAATAGATATGAGAACGGAGTTAATGGATAGATGGGTGATCATGGCTCAGGAACACCCACCTGGTCTTCCTCTGCACCTGTATCTGAGACGCCCATCACCATCCGGGGTTCTGATGCTCCATACTATTCAATCATCTGTGCTGAATGTGTTGGGTACCACTCTACCACTTCTGCAGTGGTAGTGGGAGACAGGTCCCTTTTGGTTGCGTGGGACAGAAACCACTCAAAAAAGCTTAAGAACACAAAAGAATTTATTAGCCCATTCAACTGATAGAGTTCACTTTAAATGGATCCAGATAAGGATCAATGAGGTTAAATTACTTCTCTGGCAAGTGGTAGAGCAAGAAACGGAACCCAGGTCTCTGTGATTGGAGGCTTTGCTCTGCAGTACTCCCACGCACAAATCCAGGGACTCAGTGATTGTGCGCTTTTCCCTGTCTAGACTCTAACCCATCCCAGTCTCACTGAATGACCTACATTGTCTGCCTCCTGCTCCCTCTCTCATCCCCGTCCTTCCTGCAGGAATCACCATGAGGTCCCCATGGCTGTGCTGAACATGCCACACTGGCCTCCCAGGTAGGAAGATAGAATCATCACGTCCCTCCTCAAACACTACCCTGCTGGGCCTTCAGATCTGTCTCCCATCAGCAAATGACACCACCGTTCACACCAAACGGTGAACCCTTTATCTGTGAAGTCAAGTGTCACCTAAACAGGCCTTCTAGGCCAGTGAGGATATTATTCCTGCGCCAGCAGTTTGGTGGTTTCTTCTACTCACTGTCACTCAGATAAAAATGTATCCCTGTGCCCTGTCATCTACTAAGCTTTGCCAGGCTGCCAGATGTCCTTGGCTTTGATGGAACTATTTTATGGAAAGTTCTCACCTAGAACAACACCAATGTGAAGGTTCTCTTTTTCCACCAATTATCCCTCAATCTAGTCCCTTCTTCAGTTCTGTAAGGACATCTCAGGGAAACCCAGAGCTTCCCAGTCACCCTCAGGCATGAGAAGCCCAGTCTAGCTCAGTACAAAACTTCCATCTCATGTCCAATTTAATGTTCATCTCCTCCAGTGCCCCCCCAACTGTGCTGGCCAGGCTTTGACCAGAGGGATTAATTGGGGAGAATGAATGGTCTTCTCCTTCTTGCCCTCTTCTCCCTTCGGTTTTCTGGTTTTAACAGCTCTGTCATTGGGTCTGAGCAGACAGATTAGAGAGAAAGGGCACATTCCTCTCCACTGGAGCATGCAACAAACGAAATCATCTGCTATCAATGCTGATTATCAGGCAATTCCACGGTCATAGGTGCCTTCTGTACAGAGGTCCAAATGCTGGCACCTTTGCGGGGCACAGGTAGATTAGGGGCAGCCCTGTGGGTGCAGGCCTCCTGTAATTGTCAGGGACACCAAAGCTACGGTAACAAATAGAACCAAATAAATAATGGCTTGGCACATGGATAGTCATCTCTTGCTCACATAGCAGTTCTAGGTGAGAGAACACGTTAGAGGCCAGCTCTCCTCCACACAATCATTCAGGGACCCAGGCTGGAAAAGGCCCTGCCATCTTTAATATGTGGCTTCAGGTCACCGTGACCAGAAAGCCAGAAGAGGGAGAATACATGGAGGAACACGAGTGCGTGGTCTTTATGGACCAGACCCAGGAGTGTCCTGCATCGTTTCAGTTCACATCCTGTTGGCCAGAGCTCAGTCACAGGGCCACACACAATGGCAAGGGGTTTGGACATGTAGTCAAGCTGTATATCAGAGAGGAGAAGATAGTTTTGGAGAGCAGAGCTAGCAGGCCTGGCCACACCTCCTCACTGCAGCACTGCCTTGCCGGAGATCCCTCTACACGGTTCCCTAATAGAAAACTCACCTCCAACTGACCTCCCCCAACTTCTCCGAGTGATGGAATTCTGGCAGCTAACAGTCTCCTGTCACTGAGGTCCCCTCACCTTGCAGCTGGTCCTCTGGGGGACACCAGCCACATGGCTCAAACCCAGATCTTCTGTGGTATCCTCTGGACCCACAGGAAACTAACAAGTCCTTTTGCAAGAGCAGAGATTAAAGCTGTCCCTTCCTCCATGCCCTCTCTCTCCTGTTTTCTTCTCCTCCTGCTCTAATTAGCAGAAAGGGGTGATAAGAAGCTATACCAGCAGACTGAGTCCTCTTCTTGCTAGCATCCCAGTGTCTACAAGAGATCCCTTTGGAGCTCAACTTGACTTCAGGTTGACACTGGTAACTCCTCTCTCCCCTGAATCCTCTCTGATCTTCTGCTTATTTATCTAGTCAGTACTGATAACAGCAGAGGTGGCTTGTCCCCTCTCAAGGAGATCTGAGGAGATGGCTGAACCCATTGTGTCCGACCCTCTTTCAAGTGTAAGAGACACTCAGCATTCCTCTGCCTTCACTTGGGGTCCTAACGATCTATCCTGGGAAAACGGGAAATGTCTTAGTCACCTTGACAAAAGCATCCTGCAAAGGGTTGTGAATGTGTCACCAAATTGGGTCAACTCTTTCCTTGAACGGATTGAATCTCTGGGTTGTTTTCACTGGTGTAAACAGAACACCTTAAAGTGCTATCATCAAAGGGTGGTGAAGCAGCATGTAGCGTGTGGAATAAGACAAATGGGGTTCCTGCCACTCCACGTCTGGGCGGGCTTTGAGAAGGTCACTTCCCTGACCTGAAAGAGTTGATTTCTCTCTCTACTGTGCATAGGGAAACCCTTCCCCACGGTGGTGTGGATTCTGTGCTGTGTCATGAATAGTAAACACCAGCATGACCAGCATCTACCTGCCATGTTTCACTCCCTGGACGACGCTAGGGACTCTAAGCAAGTTGTGGAGTTGAGTCTTGCAAACCTCTCCTCCCTCTCTCTAGGTATGTCATCCTGCACATGTGTGGTGACTGAAATCAGCCACATGTTCTTTGGTGCTTCTCCCATCAAGAGGTGGGTCGGGCTCCCCTGGTGGCGCAGTGGTTGAGTCTGCCTGCCAATGCAGGGGACATGGGTTCGTGTCCCGGTCCGGGAAGATCCCACATGCCGCGGAGCGGCTAGGCCCGTGAGCCATGGCCGCTGAGCCTGCGCGTCCGGAGCCTGTGCTCTGCAACGGGAGAGGCCACAACAGTGAGAGGCCCACGTACCGCAAAAAAAAAAAAAAAAAAAAAAAAGAGGTGGGGTCTATGTTCCCAACCCTTGAATCTGGGCAGGCTCGAAAACTACCCTGACCAGGGGATTACGGCAGAAGGGATGCTGTGCCAGTTCTTGTGCAACCTTAAAAGACTGGACACTTCCACTGCTGTCTGGGGGGGCCTCTCTGGGTGCCCTCAGCTGCGCATCAGAGGTCTGACTACCCTGAGACCGCCCTGCTGGAGCAGCCACTTTGAGGCATTTTGACCGACGGTACCAGCTGAGCCCAAACCTCCAGCCTCCCTGGCCCATGTGCCAGCTACCTCGGACCCTCCAGGAAGTGCATCTGACGGCGGAACACCACCAAGAAACCTCAGTCAAACCATGCCTGGCACACCCTGCCCAGATTCCTGACCCACAAAATCTTGAGCTATAATGAATGGTTGCTGTTTTGAGCCATTAAGTTTCAGGGTACTTTGATAACAGCAATAGATGATCACAACAAAAGGTACTTATCCTCTCTAAGCCTGTAATTTCATACTTACAAAAGAGAAAATATGTTTTTACAAGATTGTTCTAAGAATTAAGCAAAAAATCTATGGTTAAGGTGCTTGACACGGTCCCTGGCACACAGCAAGCTGTTTTATCTCACAAGCATGTGTGCTGTTCTTTGTGCATTTCCACATGCAATAGTCTTTTTTATATATATATACATTTATTTATTTATTTACTTTTGGCTGCTTTTGGTTCTTTGTTGCTGTGAGCGGCTTTCCCTAGTTGCGGTGAGGGGGGGCTACTCTTCGTTGCGGTGCGTGGGCTTCTCACCGCGGTGGCTTCTCTTGTGGAGCAAGGGCTCTAGGTGCGTGGGCTTTAGTAGTTGTGGCTCACAGGCTCAGTAGTTGTGGCGCACAGGCTTGGTTGCTCCGTGGCATGTGGGATCTTCCTGGACCAGGGATCGAACTCGTGTCCCCTACATTGGCAGGTAGATTCTTAACCACTGTGCCACCAGGGAAGCCCCCACGTGCAATAGTCTTGATTTCCTGTCAAGTGATGATTCTCAGAGCACTCAACTTGATTTCCAGATGGTAAAATGTACACGGACTGCTCTGGACTCAGAAGTACCTGGGCTTTATAAATCCTTGTGCTACCATTTACAAGCTGTGCGCACGACCAAGAGAGAGCTACCTCACCTCTCTGAGCCTCAGTTTCCCCATTTGGAAAACAGATACAAAAATCTATCTCGCTGCCTTTTTAGCATAGATTCAATGGGAATGCCTGGCCTAGAGTTGGAGATTGAGAATGAATAACTGCAGTTTCGGTTAGTTTGGTGTCGTAACTGTTATAGTAGCAGCAGTCGAAACACTGAGATTTTGAGCTCCACTGCATTTAATGGAGCAGGCTGTGAACAGACCCCCTAAAGGGGTATTTCTGAAAGCAGGCAGCTTCCCCTCTCCTCACCATCTCTCTCCTCTACTCTAGCCCAGGACTTGGTTCCAGCAGCGGAGCTGCCGGAACTCAGCCCAGATTTTTAAATGTGAGTGTAAAAAAGGAAAGAGCCCATTCACAGATGATATTCAACACCCCCTCCCTCCCCAAGCCAAATTCCGTAGGCTCCAGAATGTCCAATGAATAAACGGCTCTTAAAATTCTTCTAGAAAATGCACAAGTTTTCACTTAATAATGCTCACTGTCAGAAATGAAATATTTACATGCACTTGCTTCAAAATGCTGGCAGCTTGTAACCTAAGAATAGTTTTACTTGTGGTGTTGAACAACTACCTTAGGTCCATCTTGTAGATAATTTTGAGAGGAGCAAGAGGATGCAGGGTAGAAAGAGTTGCAGCAGGGAGACTGAGCGGGGAGGGAGGGGCCGACCAATCCCTGTCCTTGGTTTGCCCTTGAAGTTGGTGTATAAGGAAGGTTAAAGTAGTTCCAGCACTGGGTTGATGGGTGTCTGAGCTGTGATGGGCCCATCAGTCACCCTGACGCGTGCTGGCAAACACTGAGAGATTGTAAGCATTATCTGAAGCTTAATTAGGAGGCGGACAGGAGGCTGGGTGGGCGTGAGGAGGGAGCGCTGAGGCTCCCTGTGCCCTGTCCCCACCCCACCCTGCATCCTGGAATCTTTGGGAAAAGTTTCCGCCATTCACGTCTCCTTCCAAAGAGCTCCTCGTTGCTTTTTTGAGGCCAGGCTGCAAGTTTTAAAAAGGCTCCTAAGATGGTTCTGTTTTCAAATTTAGCTCAGCAATCTGGAAGTGCAGTTAAAGATCTTTAAAAAACCCTCCTTCTCTTTGACCCAGTAACTCTGCTCCTGGGAATCATTCCTAAGGACGAATTGGAAATACATCAAAAGTTTGTGGCACAAAATAATGTTTTGTAACATTTTTGTAATGGAAAAAACAATTGGAAACAACCTAGCTGTTCAACAATTGGGGATTGCGTCAGGGAGCTGAATCATCCCCTTTTCAGGAACCACTATATGACTACAAAAGTGATGGTCCAGCAAAGTTTGAAATAACTTGGGAAAATGCTCATATATGAAGAAAAACAAACCTAGAACATAAATGACATAAATATTGTACTACATGATCTCAGTTACGTTAAAACATGAATAGAAGAAACATGGGAAGGAAATGACCAAAAAATATATATTTACAGTGTTTTTCTTTGGGAGGTAAAACTGGATATTTCATTTTCTTCTTTCTCTTTTCTGTATTTTCCAAGTTTTCACCACTAAACAAGTGTACAGAAAGTTATTCTTTAGACACCATCTAGTTCCTGCCAGTTTTTTTCAAATATTCTACCAGTTTTCCTAACTATATATTCCCCAGAGATTGGTGATTCTAGAGCAAAGCTGGGCTGTGTGACTCCAAATAGCACAAAACAGAGAGACAAGAAACCTAACATGATGAGTTTTGTGTACTTCATGAGTAAGGCACTGAGCTGGGACTTTGGTTACATTCCCTCATTCAATCCTCAAAGCCTGCCGGGTAGGAGCTATTATCACCATCTTATCAATGTTGTGGGAACTAAGAGTCGGAATAAGTTAGGAAAATTTCCAGGCAATAGAGCAGTTAAGAGTCAGCGTGGGAATGTAAGCTCAGGTTGGCCTGACTCCAAACCCCCTTCCCTTCCCTCCTTCATTTCAGTCCCAGATGGAGAGCAGCCCCGGTGGTGCCCTAGCGGTCACAGCCCTTCCTTCCAAAGCCCTTGTGGTAAGATGTAAATTGCTATGGAAACATTCCTGGATGCCCCAGCAACCCCCGCCATCTCATTTCTTCCAGTGCCTGGAATTCCATAACTGGAGATGCTTTCCTTTAGGTTAGAAAGCTGCCATAACCCTTGTTTCTATGTGTCCTCTTTGAAAATGTGTATCCTGCTGGGAGAGGTAACAGGGCGTAATGCCTGGACAAGAACAGGGTGGAGGTTGGGGAACACACCCTGACCTGGGGTGTCCTCATGCTGGGGAGAGGGGTGCAGAGCACAATTTATAATGGGGGGTGGGGGGGACATTTATCATTGGGGGTTGCCCAGCAGCTCATCCCTTTTCTTAAAAACATCTCAATCTCTATTCCAAGAAATTGCCTCTCCCCCACCCTGCATAGTCTCAGTGAGGAAATGAAGTGGCCCTTCTCCCACTTCAGACATTGAAAGGGCAGAGCCAGTGATTCTTAACGTTGGCTACACTTTAGGGTCACAGGGAGTTTGACAAAAGGCAACTGTCCAGGATGCAGCCCTGGGCATTCTAAGTTCATTGATATGGGGAGGGGACTGGACATTGGTACTCACTGAAGCTATCCAGGTGACAGTGATGAGCAGACAGGGTTGAGGACCACTGGACCAGATGCCTCTTCTCAATATCCCCAGGTCAGCAGGGGGTACACATAACAAAGCACTGGCCCCTCTCTCCTGAGATCTCAATCCCTTGAGTCAGTGACATGAGGGCAAAAACAAATGGCTGGCGTGCTTTTATCCCATGGATGGTGGGGTTCTGCCAGGATGGCGTCTGCTAGGAGGATATTCCGGCTTCCCAGACCTGCAGGGCCAGTTTACCTCTGGCCTCTTTCCAAGCTGGTTCTCCCACCTTCCTACAGATTCTGAGAGCCCCATTCCAACAGATTCCCTTTTGTTGAACCCAGGAGCAGTAGAATGTGGTCATGAGGACCAGAAGGCAACATAAGAGGACCACATAGAGGCAGGCAGGAGAGTTCCAGGACCACTAGACCCTCCTGCTCATAAATGGTAGAAGTGACTAACCACCCTCCAAAGATTCATGCTCCCTCTTGCCTCACATGAAGTTACCACTAGGAAATGGCTGCCCAGCCGGGGACTACATTTCCCAGGCTCCCATGCATCTAGACAGTGCCATGTGACTAGTTCTCACCAATGGGATGTGACCGATAGTGATGTAAGTCACTTCCAGGCCAAGGAGCTTATGAGGCAGGTACGCCTCTCTTTCTCCAAGCACTTCTGAATACATTTCTGAATATTTCCCCAGGCATTTCTAAATGTTTCTGGGGTCCTCTGAGGACTGAGAGGAGGGGAGTGCTGCAAGGGGAAGAAGTCTGGATCCTGGAATCACCCTATGGAGGGCTGGCAGGCCACCAGGGACACCTGCATTGGACTGCTATGGAAGCAAAAAATAAACTTTATTGTGTTAAAGGACTGTAACTGGGGGGTTGCTTTTTAACAGGGGTTGGTGTTATCCTAACTAATACATTCTGTTACTACTGGTGATGATGATACTAACAATAATATTGATACCTATAGCTAATGTTTGGGTTTTTTTTTTTTCCTTTTCCATTATGGTTTATTACAGGATATTGAATATAGTTCCCTGTGTTATACAATAGGACCTTGTTATTTATCCATTCTATGTATAATAGGTTGCATCTCCTAATCCCAAACTTCCAATCCATCCCTTCCTGGCCTCCCATCCCCCTTGGCAAACACAAGTCTGTTCTCTATGTCTGTTGTTTGGGTATTTATAATATGCCAAGCTCTTTGCTAAGGATCTTACCTGTAGTAAGTCAGTGGTTCTCAACCAGAGACTAATTTCTGCCCAGGGGACAGGTGGCAATGTCTGGAGACTTTTTTGGTTGTCATACTGAGGATAGAGGGTTACTGTTATCTAGTGGGTGGAGGCCAGAGATGCTGCTAAACACCCTACAAGCACAGGACAGATCCCCACAACCAAGAATTATCTGGCCCCAAATGGTACTAGTGTTAGAGCCAGAAAATCCTGTAGAAGCTCATCAAATACTAATCACCCTCAATTGCATACCATTATTATCCCCATTTTAAAGACACAGAAACAAAGGCCAAGAAAGCATATGCTAGGTAACACAGCCAGTCAGCTTCAAAGCTGAATTTGAAACCCAACAGCCTCAGCCAAATGCCATCCTGCCTCTCCGCTGCCTGACCCCCAGGACTTCGCATCTCTGCTCTCTATTGAGCTGGATTAATCCCAGACTGCTGGTCTCCCTTTTCCGAGGGCTCATTCGAACCGTCACCACCATCTCCCAAAGGGAGGACCTTGTTGCTACAGTTAAGGACGTCATCCTCAAGGGAAATCACCAAGGCAGGCTCTGTGCGGTCAGGCACAGCTAGACGGTAAATGATTCAATGAGCTGGTCAGGCCTGGGGTCTGACTCAGGCTGAAATGGGATGCTGCCTGCCAAACCCATGGAAGCAAGGGGCAGGGCCAGCTGCACCCCAGGCCAGAGGTCTAGCATATTCCCCAGGTTTTACTCCTGTCACCCACCTTTGGGAAATTTAACTGTGCAATCCCTTGACTTTCTATAATCCCTCCAGCTATTCCCAGACACTTCCCACACCTGGCTGGGACATCAGAGCTGCCCAACTCCAGGACACAAAAGCCAACCTGGGGCTGAAATGGGGAGTCTGTGGCTCCATCTCTCACCCTGGGGTGCCCACTCCCTCCCTGAGTTGTCCCCAGTCAGCTCACACCACCTCGTCACTGCCTTCTCTCTCCACATAAGAGGTGACTCTGACATCTGCAGTTACCTTTGCTAGGGCAGGTCTGATCCATAAACATATAATTCCATTACAGTGTGGTAAGTGCTATAACCGAGGTGCCCGTAGTGAAGTCTCCTGGATCCAGAGAGAATAAGGACAGAGCATAAGGAAGAGAGAAAGGGTCCTCAGAAGGAGGTGGCATAGAGCTAGGTCTTGGAGGATGGGTAGAAGTGCTCTGAGAAGGGAAAGGTGGTACTTGACCCAGATCCCTTTTATCAATCCAGTGCATCAAACCCCCAGCTGCTGTGAGTGTTGGCTGCCACCTTCTCTGGAGAATCACACCTTATCCAAAGATGCCAGAGAGGGGAAGCCCTGACCCCTCCCCGCTCAGGGGCAGCCTGCAGCCAGTGACCGACTGATACAGTGGTATAAACATACATTTCGCTTCCTCCAAGGTGTTAAAACTCTGTGGTGCTACTCACACCCCAGAGCTCCCTGTGGGATCAGGCTGAGGCTTGACTTCAGCCAAACCACATCTTTGCTGAGTGCCTCACCCTGCTGCCATTGCTTCTTTTTTTTTTTTTTGGAATTTTAGAATTTTTTTTTTATACAGCAGGCTCTTATTAGTTATCCATTTTATATATATGTGTATATATGCCAATCCCAGTCTCCCATTGCTTCTTGATAGGTTCCTCCTCAGAGCACTCCTTCAATACTCATTATTTGCACAAGAATCACATCTCAGCTCTGCCTCTAGAGAACTTGACTCAGGCCAGGAGGGAGGGCATTTTAGGTTGTTGGGACAATACGGACAAAGGTTTGAAGGGAAGCGCTCATGCGATTTTGGAAGGTCAGGAAGCTTTTTATGCAATATTATTAATAATAATAAAAAAGTTAACATTTACTAAGGATTACCCTGTAGGCTGCGAAAACAAAACAAAACTCTGTTCTCGGTATTTTTAAACATCATCTCAATCCTCATCGCAACTTAGATGCAGATTCTTATTATTCCCAATTTTAAAAACAGTTTGTCCGATGTGAAGTAATTAGCCCCAAGGGTACGGCTAATATGTGGCAGAGGGCGATTTGACTTCAGGTGGGTCTGAGTACAGAGTCTCTGCTCTGCAGACATGATGTTCCAAGTCTTCAGAAAGTCTCAACACCTGGGCAAGACACCCCGCCTCCTTCACTCACCAATCCGCCCAGCAACGGAGAGTTCCTTTAAAACACCCACACACAGGACACCACGCTTGTGGTTTCTCTGTCACCTTTGAATGCACATGTTCAATGACTCCTTTTAAAAGGACACAGTATTTACGGAGCCCAGATGAAAAGGACAGCATGAAGGAATGCTCAGAACCTCTGCTCTCACAGAGATGACATAATTTATGTTCCGCCACCACCGTCTTTGCTCTCCCCGCTGCAATTTCGAAATGGAGGAGAAACCTGGTAATTGCTTCAGCGCGGCTGGGCCTGCTGCTGTCCGTTTGCTTTTCTTATTGCCTTGTCCTGCCTGGCGACCCCTGAGTATTTCATCTTCTTTGGCAGGGCTGGCAGGTTCTAGGACACCCCTAGCAGAGTGGAAAACACACAGAGGGAAACTGAGGAGGGCGTGTTGGGGCGGGAGGGTCAAGCTTGGGGAAATGTTCGCAGGCAAAATGCTGGGCTAGCACCTCTGCCGTCTGTGGGCGTTTGGAGGTGAAAGGCAGAGCACCCACGCTGCGCGAGGGAAAAGCAGCTCGTTTCAGGTTAAGCAATGATCTATAGCACTGATCTGGATAGACAAGGGTCTCCCTCTTGCTTGGTGCAGAACACACTTCAGAATCATAATGATAACTTTCAGGAGAAGTATTACCATAATAGATTCTGGCATGACAGTCCAGGAGTATTGGGATGACTTCTGAGGCTAAGTCCACAAGCGAAGGGTGCAGAAAGGAGGAATGCAGAAGGCCTGCGAACAGGGAAGTGGCTGGGGTGCACCCTGCACAGGGAAGCTGCGGTCAACAGGCAGGAGAAGGTTCCAGGAGGCTAGTGCAGGACAACACACCCAATGTTATTCTCTAGCCGGGCTGCACACCTGCTGTCCCAGGCTCTGAAAACTCAATTTTCCTCACCTTCTCTCCGAGGCTGAGCTGTCTTCCTGCCTGGTGACTCAAATCTGAACTCACACCTGGTCTAAGGTCCATGGGAGGTGGTAACTGAAGAAGATGAAAGGTCAGGCGTTGGAGTCTCCTGCCCTTTTATCCCTGTGTGAGCTGGGGCAAGTCTCTCAACCTCTCTGTGCCTCAGTTTCCTCATCTGTTAAATGGGGACCATATAGGGTTCTTTAAGGAGTAAATTGGTAGCGCCCATAAAGCATTTAGAACAGTTCTTGGTGCACAGTAAAGAGGCAACGAGTGTTGTCTGCTATGATTATGCACAATTACTGTTACTGCTCTTCTGCTGCCGCCACTGCTGCTACTTTGTTAGAGAACCCAGTACAGTGCTTAGTATACAGGCTACTAGCAATTGGTATTTTTGTTCATTTCTTCTCCCTCCTTTCTCTAAATAACTCCAAAGAATGGAGTTACTGGTTCAAAGGACATGGATGTGCATGTGGACCCATGTGTTCTTAATACACACCACAATGTCCGCACCATTTTCTTTCTGGCAGGTGATTTCCAGCACTGACTCTTCCCTCGACTCCACTCCAACCATCCCCTCCAGAGATATCTCAGATTCGTTCGCTTTTCTCCATCCCACATGCTTAGTCCAAGCATCACCCTCTCTTGTCTGGAGAAGAGGGATAAGACAACTTAACCAGTTAATTGAAAGTCCCATCCTCTCTTAGCCACTGGGACTGCAGAGCCATTGAGAGCCCAGGTTCCCAGCCTGGGCTCAGAGTAAACAGGATTACCTGGGGTGGCGGGAACTGGTGGAGACAGAAGGTGTTTCAAAACTTAATCAAAAATTAATTAGAAAAAGAAACAAGCCAAAGGACAAACATCTGTGAGCAGATGATGTGCAAAGGCAAACAAATCCGATATATAACATTCCATTTGAGTTCGGAGAACGATCCTGCTGGGCTACACTGGGAGTAGCTGGAAATGCTTTGAGGGGAACTCAAAGCCTCTGTGTTTACTTCTCGGGAACAAATGACAGTGCGGCACCAAAGACACGGGAGGAGAGGGCTCTGCCTAGGGTCACACAAGGGCTGCAGGGAAGCTGCGCGTCGGGGAGACGCCAATAAATACTCACTGGAGCGCACACTAGCCGGAGCCTCAGAGTGAGGAGGGGGCGGTGCGCACGGGAGAAGAGACCTCCTGAGGCGGCCAGAGCCGCGCCGCGCCTGCCCCCCACCCCGCCTTCCAGGCAGGACTGGTGGCGATGGCAGTTCCAGGGCCTTCGTACCTCACTCACGTCCCCTCGCCATTCCCGTGCCGAGGTCTTCCTAATGAAGCTCCTGTCGGCCTCTCTTGGCGGCTCCTCTGACCACAGGAGTGTGCTCCTTCATGCACCTACATTGGCCTCCTCATCACCCTCTCTCCCCTTTCCCTTCTCCAGCTGCTTCCTGGGACCACTCCCCAAATAAGCCACTTGCATTCAGAGCTTTACCTCGGGGTCTGCTTCTAGGGATTCAACCAAAGACAAGGCTGTTGGTGGCGGGCAGACAGGATTGAGGCTAATGACTTGGCTGAGTGAGGGACGCTGTGCACAAACCTGTCCCAAAGTCAACAAGATCCCCACGGGGACTCAGGTGGCCTCAAGACTCCTGTTTGGGGCTTCCCCAGTGGCGCAGTGGTTGAGAGTCTGCCTACCGATGCAGGGGACGCGGGTTCGTGCCCCGGTCCGGGAAGATCCCACATGCCGCGGAGCGGCTGGGCCCGTGAGCCATGGCCGCTGAGCCTGCGCGTCCGGAGCCTGTGCTCCGCGGCGGGGGAGGCCACAACAGTGAGAGGCCCGCGTACCCCATATCCATGTCACCCCCGAAGTCAGGGCACCCTGATGTTCTTAAAGTCAGGGACCTCCTCCATGCAGGAAGCTAACCTTGGAAATACCAGTTAAACGTTACTTTATCTCTGACCCCCGGGAGACGCCAATGAACTCTGCCCTCTTCTTCTTGACAGGAGACCAGAGACCCAAGGGTTCTTACCTGAGGTTCCTGTTCCCCTAGCCTTGCACACTGTGGTCTCTCGAACCTGGAGCTCCTGCCCTGCGCCCACCCCAACTTATTCTAATGAACTCTTGCTTCTTCTAACTCAATCAGCATCAGGTGCTCCAGGAAGCATTCTCTGCTCTTGCTACCAACTCCAACAGCAAACCAACGCTTTCCTATCGCCACAATAGAGATTCTTGCACAAGATTAAAACATCGGTTAATCCACAATCCCAAACTAGACCAGTCTCTTAACCTGAAAACTTCAAGTTTACGGGCTTTTGGTGGTTCCTGACCCAGAATCACATTTGTGTGTGTGTGTGTTTCTGGGGAGGAGATCCATTGCTTTTATCTGATTATCAAGAGGCTTTCCGACCCCAGAAAATGTCACAGCCATTGCACCAGACTATGAGCTACTCACGGACCTGGTGACACCTTACTTAGTCTCTTATCCCAGAGTGCACTCCAGTGCCAACTATCAAAGGCACTTAGCTGGCGATACTATCGGCTAATGTAGTTTGAAAGTTTATTCTGACCAAAAACCCTATGGGTCTTGATTTGTTTGACCCCCATGACAATCCTAAGAGGTGGCTGCCATCTCTGTTCATCGGACATGGGACAAGGAGAGGCTGTGACAGAAGAGCTGGCCCCGGGCCCCACAACTGGAAGGCTTGGTATGGGACGCGAAGGCGGGTAAGTCAGGCTCCTAGCACCAACTAGCTTTACTGAAAATACCAAGAAAGGACAAGCTGATGAATGAACAAACACCACGCAACTCATAACCATGTTGTTCCACCAGCTTTCAGGCAGCACCGTGACATACCTTGAACAAAACCTCCGCCTTCGGTAAGACTCCAAAATGTCCACCAACGTCCACGTCATTTTTCCTTACAAACAGCAGTGGAGCTCCTATAACCTGTAAATGGATGTCTCTCCTGTAACATCTGCAAATGCATTTTAATCCTTCGGGGCAGGCAGCATCTCTTCTTAGATCTGTTCAATTTTTTGTTGTTGTTGTTTTACAAATAAAGAAACTGAGGACCAGAAGGTTACATGGCTTGCCTGAGGCCGTGCCGTGAGTTAGCTGCAAAGCTGGAAGTGGAATCCAGGTCTTGCCTGTTCCCAATTAAGTGCCCTTCCTCCTCCTCCCACTGGCTGCCTCTCTGCCAAGATGATGCTAATATGCTTTCCTTCTGAGAGTCATGCGTTTCTCAGTCCACGAAGTTCCGTGAACCCATCACGAAATTCGATTTCATTCGCCTAATGACTCTCAGAGAATCACCTGGCCCTCACACAGCCATTGTGGGATTCCCTGGTCCAGGCTCTAAGAGGCTCCCAGGTCTACGTGCCGCCCTGGAGACTGTCATGTCTCTCCTTCTTGGGATCTGCAGGCCTTGGCTATGGGGATAGAGACAGACTGTCTGGACAGCAGACTGGGCTGCTCTGAGTGGCCTGGGCCCCCCTAATGCACTAATTGATTTATTGGCTAATAAGACAGTTTGTGTGCGCTGCTGGGCTATTTGCAAAAGCATTCCCTTTCCACCACTGCTCTCAAGGAAATTCCTAGTCCCCAGTGAAGCAGGCAGAGGGCCTCCCTGGAGTCCCTTCAGGGACCAAGTAGGTAGTTAGTTCGTGTAAGGACTGTGAAGTAGGACATTCCTGGCTCCCTGGAGCGCTGGTGTCCAGTCCTTATATCAATAAGAATCAGCTGGAACTCTGCTGATGGAGGTGGGAGAGGAAATGGGTCCTGCTGGTCATCGGGATGGGGGATGTCTGGCTCTGATGTCCTCTGGCTCTGCAGCCTGGTTGCCCCATGTCACCTGCCTGAGCCTCCACTGCTCCACCTACCTGTCCAGTGGGGGACAGAAAAATCTTCCTCACTAGGTTACTGTGAGGAATATGTGAAAAAGCACCAAATAAATATTTGTTGAATTATAAGAGACACAGATAAGAGAGCACATCAAATATGCTTAAAAGAAGTTTCTCTCCCTTCCATAACGCTTGCTCCATTATTCTTTTGATCATGTGTGTCAAGAATGGGAAGGTTGGGACTTCCCTGGTGGTCCAGAGATTTTGCCTTCCAATGCAGGGGGTGCGGGTTTGACCCCTGGTCGGGGAGCTAAAATCACACATGCCTCTCAGCCAAAACACCGAAAAAAACATAAAACAGAAGCAATATTGTAACAAATTCAATAAAGACTTAAAAAAAAAAAGGTCTACATCAAAAAGAAAGAACAGGAAGGTAGCAGGAGCTGAGAATGGGGGTGCCCCCTTTCTCTCTTTCTCCCGTTCCCCCTCCTTCATCACAGACGCTATTAGTGAGCATTTGTCATGAGCACATGCCTGCTGTGCATTTTCTCACCAAATTCTTCCCACTCTGCCCTCAAACGATGACAGGTGTCTCCCGTTTCATAGACTGCGTCCCAAGAACGCTCAGCAAAGATGGAAATGCGCTACACCTGAGCTGCCCAATACAGCAAATGCCGGCCACTGGCTGCTGAACCCTTGAACTGTGCCTCGTGCAACCGAGGAACTGGGTATTTCGTTGAATTTTAATTACTTTACATGTAACTAGCCACAGGTGAAAGTGGCCACGGAGTTGGATAGCAGAGTTACAGATGGGGGTGAAAAAGAAAAACAAACTGAAGTTTGGAGAAGTTCGGCAACAGCCCAAGGCCATAAACCTGGAGGAAGGTGGAGGTCAGAGCTGCATCCACCATCACCAGTTTCCCGTGGGCATCTCCTAAACCAAATGGTCAGGCTGGCCGTGGACTTAGACACACGAGCCGCGATCTGAAACTCAAGACAGTCTGGGAGAGAAATATTTCCAGGGCTGGGGAATTGGCCCAGAAGGAGAAGGAAATGAATATTCAAAGCAGATAATGGTTGTGGAAATGCTTTGTAAACTATGCCGTCTCCCCCTTGGCACTGATTCCATGGCAAAGCTTTCCTGTCCCTCTCCATATCCTGCTGCTCTGTTAATCCTTAATTAAAGCTTAAGGGATTTGGGAATACAGGCCTCTGAAATTTGGACTAAACCCTCCATGTTATTGAAAAGGGAAAAAAAAAAAAAAAAGAAGAAGTATCTTGGAAAATTAGCTTTTCTTTCCTTAAATGCTTTTTGGGTGTCATTACAAACCAAGTGCCAGGCTAATATACCTTGTGTTGTGAATGCCTCACAATTCCTGCTAATTGAATTAAACCCAATTCTCTGCAAATAAACTCTTGGTTGTTCTTAATGGCAAATAAGGAACAGAGCTGTTTCTTTTTGGAACGGGTCTAATTACCAGCATCTCCATGTGTAACGCAAGCCGCCTTTGTGTCAGCTCCTGACAATGACGGCTCTGTTAAGACCAAAGTCGCAGCGTGCCCTTGGAAACTTCTCCCTTTTTTTACTCCACTTCAAAATGTTAAATAATGACTAATCTAATTTCTAAGATGGCAGAGAAAGGACAAGAGGACAGAAGTCCCCTTTTTAAAAAAAATTCAGGACAAATATTTCGAAACTGACACACTGCTCATTTTCCTCCCTTTCTTTTTCCCTTGGACACAGCACACGTTTTGAAGTTGCCAATGAGTGAAGGAATCTATGCCTCCGGAGTTGCACGCATGCCCAAGGTGAACGGAGGAGCTGTGCGGAGTAATCCGATGTCAGGGAGGAAGATGGATTCCATGGGGCTCGTGTGGCCCAACACCTTTATCAATAATGCAATGCCAATTACTTTGGAGACCAGCCTTGACTCTTGCTGGATGAGAAACTTTATTCCAGGGCTCTGCGAACAGCATATATAATCAGCCACACCAACTAGATTTTAAAATGCAGTACACATCGTTGCTTACTGGCAATTCTGCCCCGATGTGTGGGTGGAGGTTCCAAGTCTGAGATTTCCGAGTAAGGTGGATGAAACTTTCACACAGATGGTAACTGTCCTTTGTGTACACTTTGGGCTTCTGGGTGGGTGATGGCTGGCTCTCTGAATTGCTAAGCTCTCGTCCTAGGAGGAGCCTCAGACTCTCAACCCCTTGCAGCAGCAGAACAAACCAACTCTAGATCAGCTGGGCAGCCCAGAATTGGGTTCCCCTATTGCACCCTCCAAAGTCTCTAGTTTACCTCCTTCAGTGCCCAAACACCTCATTCTTTGAAGATGTTATGTTCGCCTCCCTAGGAAAGCTCTCCTGATCTTCTCTGACGGCAAAACTCTTAAATTCAGCTTCCAGAACCCAATGCAGACGCCCCTGTCAGAGCTTGCTACTTGCTTCTGTTTGCTCCTGTTGCATTTTTCTCTCCCATCTGTGCCTGAGGCAACATGGCAGAGTGGACACTTGGACTCTGATTGAGGTTTGAATCTTAGTTCTGTTACTTATAGCTGCGTAGCTTGCTGCAAGGTATTCTACCTCTCAGAACCTCTCTTTTGTCATCCACAGAATAGGGATGTTAATGGTACCTTGCTTCAAGGAATGGCTTGGGTATGATGTGTTATAAATAATAATGTGGATAAAGTGACTAGTACATAGTAGATGCTCAGTAAATGGAATCCCACCGTGTTCTTATTATCAGACTGACCCTCTGTATTTTCTTTACTTGCTTAGATGTCCACTTTCCCCTCTGGGCAATCAATTCTTTGAAGGAAAAGCATGGGCCTCATTAATTTCTGTATCTAAGTCTCCCCGGCACCTAGCACAGAGCCAGGCATGGGCTTGGTTTGGAAAACATTTGCTTAATAAATTAATGAATAAATACCTGCATATGTATTCATAATGAATGAAAAATGAATGAATACCTGCAACAAACGTTTAGGAAGAGAAATTAATCAGTGCCTAGCATATAGGAGGTGCTTAATAAGTGAATGAATGAATGAAATGAATACATGAAGGAATACCTACAACCAAACATTCAGGGATTTAAATGAAAATCAAATGGAAGGGCTTTGTGATTTCCCACAGAGAGAACAAATTCCCCCCAAGCCCTCCTGCCAGAAGCAGCTCACATCAGCTCACAGCAGAACAACGATGTTAAATTATTGCTTAACTACTTCTCATATGATGATCTCCTGCATCTCGCCAGGAAAATCATTGCCATTCTCTCGGTGCTGGGAACAGCTGCAGTTCACACGTTTGGGGCGCCTTTTCAACACGATTCCCTCTAACAAGTCTGAACTCGATTTCAGTGGCTCCCTTTCCTTTTCTCTCTGAAGAGCTCCCTCCAGGAGCCTGACATGCAAAGTCCATGGTTCTGGGAAGAGATTTACCATCTCCCAACCTGACCTTTAGGAATAGAGAAAGAGGAAGGTGGGGCCTGGCTGTGACCCTTCCCAGAGAAAAGACACAGTAGTGTTTTATTTCAAATCATACCTGGGACTCTGGACTTTGAGCAGAGGCGGCCGAGGGGATGAGTGGTGAGCGGTGTATTTTAAAGCAGACACATCTATTGCTGCCTCTTTTTGTCTGTCAGTAGAAGGAAGCTCTTGATCCTGGCTGAAATAACAACTGGGCTGCACCAGACCTGGTTGGTGGTGGGCAGGGAACCAGGTCCCTGAGGCTGTGGGTTGCCCCCTAAAATAGAGGACACCCACTTATATTTGAACTTTAGATAAACAGTGAACAAAAGTTTTTCTTTTTTAAAAAATAAATTTGTTTATTTATTTATTTTTGGCTGCTCTGGGTCTTCGTTGACGCATGGGGACTTTCTTTAGTTGCAGCGAGCGGGGCCTACTCTTCCTTGCAGCGCATGGGCTTCTCATTGTGGTGGCTTCTCGTTGCGGAGCATGGGCTCTAGGTGCGTGGGCTTCAGTAGTTGTGGCTCGTGGGCTCAGTAGTTGTGGCACGTGGGCTGTAGAGAGCAGGCTTACTAGCTGTGGCACACAGGCTTAGTTGCTCCGCGGCACGTGGGATCTTCCCGGACCAGGGCTCAAACCCGTGTCCCCTGCACTGGCAGGCGGATTCTTAACCACTGCGCCACCAGGGAAGTCCCAAAGGTTTTTCAATAATGTAAGTATGTCCCTCATACTGTATGGGACATACTTATGCTTAACAAATATTTATTGTTTCTCTGCAATTCCAAGGTAACTGGGCATCGTGCATTTTTACATGCTACATCTGGCAACCTTTTGTGGGAGGGGCAAGGTGAGGAAACCATTCTCTCAGACCCTTCCCTCCTCTCTGGAAAAGGATGTTGTGGCTCGTGGGCTCAGTAGTTGTGGCACGTGGGCTGTAGAGAGCAGGCTTACTAGCTGTGGCACACAGGCTTAGTTGCTCCGCGGCACGTGGGATCTTCCCGGACCAGGGCTCAAACCCGTGTCCCCTGCACTGGCAGGCGGATTCTTAACCACTGCGCCACCAGGGAAGTCCCAAAGGTTTTTCAATAATGTAAGTATGTCCCTCATACTGTATGGGACATACTTATGCTTAACAAATATTTATTGTTTCTCTGCAATTCCAAGGTAACTGGGCATCGTGCATTTTTACATGCTACATCTGGCAACCTTTTGTGGGAGGGGCAAGGTGAGGAAACCATTCTCTCAGACCCTTCCCTCCTCTCTGGAAAAGGATACCATGGAGAAATGGGTGGATTATTCAGAGTCTGAAGCTTCTTGAGCAGAATTATGATGCCGTGGTGAAGAGGACCGCCTCTGGGTCCAGCTCTGTGGGTTTAAATCGTGGCTCTGCTGCTTCTCAGCTGTTGAATCTGGGATTGGTGGTGTAATGGTACCTATTTTATACAGTGCGTGGGATGGTTAAGTGGAATCATCTATGTAAAGTGCTGGATGCAATGCTTGGAAATCACTCAACCCATGTCATTATGCACCATAGTTATTACAGGGGTCTTTGCAAATCAACTAGGGAGCACTTGCTAACCTGCCCGAACAGTGACCTGCAGTACAAGGCAATTTCCTTCATTCCCTAACCCATGGGCCGCCAACTCCTACTGCTGTCTGTTTTTGTAAATAAAGTTTTATTGGAACACAGCTGAGGCAGGAGATAAATAGGCCCCAGTCTGAAGAGCTGGAACCTGTCCCCTGTGGACAGATACTCCAAGATAAAGATAGTAACAGGAGCAAGGAGGAGCTGAGTCCTGCTTGGATACAAGATAAAGAGACCAAGTATTTCTCATTCTTGAAGTCAAGGAGACCTCCCTGACTACACATGCGCAGAAAGGCTCCTCAGGGGTCAGAAAAGGGAGGGGGCGCCACCCCAAAATAGGTGGTGTCAACCTCCCCATAGGCCTATGTGCCGGAATCCATCTTGCTAAGAGATGTGTGCACACACAAGGGAGGACCCTGAGATAAACCAAATATGGACCCAGAGCCAGGCAAAGCAAGATGATTGGCCAGAGGAAACCTGGAAGAATTGCCCCGTGTAAGTGATTTAAACTTCCATGAAGGTGCGACCCTTTCTCTGTGCCTGCCCATGTGTGTCTATCCACACGTACTCTATTTCCTCCTAGTAAACACTTTACTTGTTTCACTACTTTCCGTGTCTTTGTTGAAATTCATTTCTCCAAAGCAGACAAGCCAGGACCTTGTCACTAGCCACAGGCCCTCGTGGTCTAGTGGTTAGGATTCAGCGCTCTCACTGCCACGGCCTGGCTTCAGTCTCTGGTTGGGGAACTGAGATCCTGCTTTAAGCCGCCACAGGCCAAGGCCGCCCGAGATCACAGCCACACTCATTCCTTTACATATTGTCTGTAGCAGCTTTCATGTTACAAGGGCGGGGTTGCGTAGTTGCCGTAGAGATTGTGTGGCTCTAAAAGCCTAAAATATTTATTAGTTGGCCCAAGACAAACTTTGCCGATCCCTGATCTAACCACTGGCTTTAGTTTCCTATTGTTGCTACAACACATTACTGCAAACTCAGTGGCTTAAACAATGTGAATATATTCTCTTCCAGTTCTGGAGGTCAGATGTCGGAAATCAGTCTCTCTGGGCAACAGTCAGGGTGTTGGCATGGCTTTGCTCATGCTGGAGGCTCGAGAGGAGAATCCTTTCCATTGCCTTTTCCAGCTCCTAGAGGCCACTGTCTGCATTCCCTGGCTTGTGGCCCCTTCTCCATCTTCAAGGTACAACATTCCAGTCTCTGCTCCCATCACCATGTCACCTTCTCCCCAGGTCCTCCCACCTTCCCCTTATAAGGACCCTTGTGATTGCATTGGGCTCACCTCGATAATCCGGGATAATCCCCCAACTCAGGATCCTTAACGTAATCACATCTGCGCAGTCCCTTTCTCCATGTAAGGTAACATTCCCAGGTTCTGGGGACATGGACATATTTGGAGGCATAATTATTCAAACTATCACACCAAGGGGTCACAGAGAAGGCAGGTGCCAGGCCACCACCCTAACCCGTTCTCATCCCAGCCCTGCACCTGGGAATGAAGAACGAACCCCTATAAACCTGCAGAGTGTGACTGGGCTTGGGGTCCCCTCTGGGCTCTCACTTCTGGCAGGTGAGAGATTCTGGGCTGGGGAGCAGGAGGTGGGGGAAGCACCTACAAGAAAGCGAAGGTGTTCAGACCATCCTCCATGCACGGAGCCTTTTGCTTCCTTCCCCCTCCTTCAGTGCTTCTGACCCAAATGAAGGCAACACTTTCTAAAAGACACACGCGTTCAACAGGCCTCACCTACTGGGGAGGTGCTCCCTACAGCCTCCTTGAAAAGCAGTGGCCGGCTTGAGGAGCACTCTGAAGGGCAGGAAGCTTGCTCTCCCACAACAGCCGAGGAGCTTGGAAGAGCCCAGGAAGTTTAGGAGCAAGAGAGGCACTTTGAGGCGCTTGCAGGAAGCCCTCTGACAGTCCAAGCTCTCTCTCAGAGCAGCCCTGAGAGGCGCTCCTCCAGGTTTGGCCAGCGTGTTTCCCAGGATGCGGAACTCACTGCCTCCCCAGGTAGGTGGCCCTGTCCTCATTGGAGCCCACCTGCTGTTACAGGGTTCATTCCCTCTGCTGTGCCCACACGGGACTCCAGGTAACTTTGACCACGGGCCCCACTTCTAACTAACCTAAGTTTCCATCCCTTTGTCATCGCCTCACATATATGAAGCCCAGATTCTCATCCCAGGAGTTCCTTCCTCCATCGAAGAGCTCTGTGTTTATGTAAAAACTGACAGCACAGGGGGAGCTGTGTTCTAGGTGAACCAAAGGCACAGAAGAGAGGAGGTGCAAAGCCAAGTCACCCTCAGGCCAGCCAGTGGGCGACAGCTTTCTCCTCAGCAGAGCGGAGCATTCCCTGGGGCTCCAGTAACATCCCCGGCACTGTCAGACACCAGGGAGAGGGTGCGGCCTCTCTGGGAGTGGCTTTGTTCTTCCAGACTCTTTAGAAAAGCTGTCTGATTCACTGCTGTGCAGATGTACTGCCTCTGGTTCACATAAGGACAGAGCCGCAGGGAGGTCTGGGAGGCAAGAGGAGGCTGGGATTGAGGTGCCGGAAAAGTGTCCCATACGTGTCACTTGGTTCGTGACACAGGGCCTAGGTCAGTTTCTAAAACATGGCAGGAACCTAATGACTCTTTTCTGACTTTGGATGTGGGGAAATTGAGGAAGAGGAGTGTTACTAAGTTAGATATTAGATGGACTGTGAACAATGGACCATGAGTGTCTTGGTCACTATTCCCAGGGTCTAGCAGGGTCTCTGGCAAACAGCAGGAGCTTATGGCAGACACTGCTGGCTGTTTACCCAACAGTCATTCCCAACCACCTTCCCTACTGTCTTAGTTTCTCAGTCTTGATAAACCCTAGGGAAACTGATTCTAGCCAATGAGCTGCAAGGGGAGGACTGCCAGCGAGGGCATCTTCTCCGAAAGCAATTCTTCTGATAAAAAGAGCTTCAGGAAGAAAGAGCTTCCACTCATCTACTTCCTGCCTTGAAACACAGTGGGATGTTGTGATGCCTGGAGCTGTGGCAGCCATCTTGTGATCATGAAACCATGAACATGAGGATGAAAGTCTGTGCTGAAGGTGGCAAAGCAAAATTGTGAAGCAAAGTTTGGATTCTTGATGCTGTTGAACTAGTCCTGGAACCACCTGACTCCAGTCTTCTTGTTGAGTGAGACACTTTGTGCCTGTATTGATAAGCCTCTGTTGGCCAGGTGTGTTGTGTGCAGCTCAGGACACTCTAGTTTATGGAGCACTTGATAAATATCTCCTGAGTTGTACCGGGGCAGTGGGGGTTGGGGGGCTTATAGGAAGCCTCCACCTAGTGAGTCAGGACCAGATAAAGCCAATAAGACACAAAATGGCTGGGGAGGGAAAGAGGCTGAAAGACTTATGGCCAAAACCAAGAATATAGCTTTTGATGGAAAGTGGGTCTTGGAAAAAACTTAGTTCCTCCCACTTAGAGATATTAGATTTCTGGTTCTGAATCTCTGTGGCTTTTTTTTTTTTTTTTTTTTTTAGCCGTGCGGCATGCGGGATCTTAATTCCCCAACCAGGGATCAAACCCGTGCCCCCTGCAGTGACAGTGTGGAGTCTTAACTCCTGGACCGCCAGGGAAGTCCCATGATTTTCTGTGACTTTTATAAGACTTTTTCTCCCTGGTAAGTATTGAACAGAGGGTGGAGAGGTTTATCTGGCATCTTAGCCAGCCAAAATGTGGTGCAGAGCATGGAATCTAGAACTGGATATGCTGAGTCTAAGTGAGTCTAGCTCTTCTAAGTCAGGGTTTTTCATCCTCAGCACTGCTGACATTCGTGGCCAGATAATTCCTTGCTGTAGGGGCTCTCGTTATTAGAAGTTTATCAATATCCCTGGCCTCTACCATTAGAGGTCAGGAGCACTGCCTCCTCCAAGTTGTGACCCCCAAAATGTTTCCAGATATTGTCAAATGCCCCCTGGGGTGCAAATTTTCTTGGATGAGAAACATGCCTCTCTAATAGATTGTGAACAACGGAACTGACTCCCCTGGACATCCTTTTCCTCATCTGTCAAAGGGGAATAATAAGAGAACTACATGCTGGAGCTGGTGAGAGGGTTCACGGAGGTAGTCTGCAGAAGGGGCTTTAGTCGATGTGAATGGTTCCGACGATTACTGTTCTTTGAGGTGGCTTGTGCCATGCCTGCTCCATGACTTGGCACTCATCGGAGCTGAAAGGAAGGTAGGTATTCATCCAAGTCCCCATTTTTCAGATAAGGAAACACAGATCTAGAGAGAGAAGGTGACCTGGCCAGTGTCACAGCCCCAGAAGCAGAGTCCAGTATCTTGAATGCTGACCTGTGCTGTCTCATTTGAAGCGGAAATCTGAACCAGGCTTCCCTGAGAGCCTTGCCCTGACTCCCACAGGACCCTCAACTCCAATCAGTTCAAGGGTGTTTACTGGGAACAGACTTCACACCAGCCATCATGGTAAATACCAAGGATGCAGTGATCAGTAAGATGAGCATGGTCTACCCTGCCCTCATGAAGTCTGCTCGGAAAACCCAACATTACGCAGATAATGACAGATGAGGTGCATTTGGAATCACACGGCGCCCTGAAATAAACCAAAATTGGAAGTAGACCCAGAAAACTCCAGTTCTGCCACTTTTTTCCCAAATGAGGGGCCGGAAGCTCCCAAGATAGAGGAGAACTCTGGCATCGGCCAGTCGGCTTTCCCGAAAAGGCATTTCCCCACCTCCTCCTGCCCCAACAAGAGGGTGTGGGTGGTAGCCGGTGGGGTTGAGAGCAGAGAGCTGTGGGTGTGGAGCTGGGAATCACTGTGATTCTGAGGCTTATGTAATTTCTGAGAAAGCCACCTCTGATCAGATTTGGATGGGGACAAAAGAACAAACCACATGACCAATATGATCACTTAGGATTCTGCCAGCTGGACAAACTGTTGTCATAATTTGTGTTACCCTGGGACACTTGGGGCTACATCCTTGAGGGTGTTTCAGAAAGAGGGAGCAGTGTGTGTATTCAAGGCACTGAGGAAAGTCCAGTAGGCTTGGAATATAAAGAGCATATGCAAAGGCTCCGTGGGAGGTGGGGGAAGAGGGGTGGTCAGGAAGATGATGGGAGTCCAGTGGGGTCGAGGCAGAGCAGGTGAGAGGGACCCTGGTAGATGGTGAGGCCAGACGTGCGGGCAAGGTCCTTATCCTGAGACGCCTCCAAATCACATTAGGGAATATGGATCCTTCTGCAGGCGCCCAGGGCCACGGGGCGGGGGGGTCGTAGGTAAGAGCATCACACGGTCCAGTTTCCATTAGGGACACATCCCTTTGGCTTCAATTGGAGGATGCACTGGGGGAAGCAAGGCAGGAGATGGGAGACAAGTCAGGAAGCTGGAACTTAGGGAGAAAGATCCTTGGGGAGAAAGAGGTGGCCTGGGCTGGTGTAGAACATGTTCTCAAACCAGGAGCGTTTGCCCTCCCAGACACTTGGCAATGATGGGAGACGTTTCAGGTTGTCACAACTGGGAGGGGGGGTGGTACTGGCATCTAGTGGGTGGAGGCCAGGGATGCAGCTAAACATCCTACAGTGCACAGGACGCGCCCTCACCCCGCCCCCAAAGAATACCCAGCCCAAGATGTCAACAGCGCCAAGGTTAAGTCCTGGCATTGAGAGATGGAGAGGTGGGTTTGAGTTGTATTCGGAAGGTACAATTGGCTGACTTGGCGATGAATTGGATGTGGAGGTTGAGGAATTAGGAAGTATCAAGTAACAGGTCCTAAGTAACAGGAAGGATCATGGTTCCATCCACTGACATGGGCAGCACAGAGGAGGAGGAGCAAAGAAGGGGTAAGGACAGTAACGCAGTTTGGGGCACAATGAGGCCAGTGTCCTGGACGTGAGCAGAGTAAAACACCTTCAGAGCTCCCAGCTGTCTGGACAAAGGATGTCAGCGGCTCCCTGTCCCCCCAGACTGAGCTTCTCAGCTCCCCATCGTCCACCTGGGCCTCCCATATCCAGAGCCCCGTCCGCTGCATTTCTTTCCTGGTGGCCTGGCTCTCCGGGCAGGAGTCTGGCTCTCCTGGAGCAACCTCGCCCCCAGCTGCAGAGCCCACGTCTCCCTCAGCAGCGACGGCGGCAGCAGCAGCAGCAGACGGAGCTGCCCTTCCACTCCCCAGACTTCAGTCACCACCCCCCAGCCTCACGACTAATTAGACATCTGCAGCAAAAGCTACAATTTGCTAAATTGCCTCATGCTCCAACTTCTGGCAGGGACTAATCTGAGTTCTCAACTTGAAGCCCAGAGCCTTCCTCCAAGCAGCCTCGGCTCCCCAATGTCCCTTGTCTTCCCTGGACATGACTGTGTCCCCAACACCCAAAGGAAGTGGAGGGAGGACAGGTTAGGGGTATCTCCTGGGATGGTGCGGGGGGAGGACAGGAGGCTATGGGCGTGGCTCCTTAAGGAGCTTGTCATCAATTGTCACCACAAAAAGACTGCAGAAGAAGATGAATAAGTAATCAGATGTAACAACTTGCCAAATTGAGTTTAATCAAGAACTGAAATGGGTGACAGGAAACACGTTTTAGTGGGGCGGCAGATGAGACTGTTTTCCTCATAAGACCTTGAGAAAGAAGGGTCCTTGGAGACCATCTAGTCCAATGATTCTCAAAGGGCCACCTGCCTCGGAATCCCCTGGCGGGGGTGGGGATGATTTGCTGGGAATACACATTCCTGGGCTCTGTCTCTGAAGATGCTGATCCAGTAGATCCAAGGGCGGAGGGTCAGGGTGGGCAGGAATATGGATGCTTTGAAACAAATAGGCCAGGTTTTTGACACCCATAAAATCTGGCTGTGCTACGATTGAGGTCCGCAAATCCCAGATTCTCTGCTAAGCTTCCTCAGTCTTCCTCATCAGAATTAATCAGATACCGTTTCCTACAAAGCTGATCAATGCGTGTGCAGGTCCCACAAAGCCATGTGCAGCTGTGCACGCCCTGCTCTGCCCTGCCAGGAATGCCTGCCCCACACTCTGTGCTCAGCTCACGTGTCCTGTCTCCTAGGACGTCCAAGTCTAAGTCAGGCACCTGATCTGGGGAGGACACACGTCTTGTCCCATAGGGGCCCCCAGTCCCTCACGTTCCCCTATTTTACATGCATGTGCAGGACAAGCAGGTCAGTTATGTTTCCGAAAGGGAGCTTCAGCCACGGGTAGCAGAATGTCATCCTCCCACTCGGGTTTGGAGAGGGATAGCAGCATATGCACGAACATTTTTACCTCCAAATAAACACATGAGAGACTCCAATCTTTCCAAAATTATAATATTATAATAATTTGGACAGGGGCTGGACTGAAGAAAGGGATATCTCTGTTCTCTCTCCAACATCAAACATTGCCAGGACCAACACACATGTCAGTTCTTGGTTTACTGATCACAAACCATCCTTAACTTTCAGTTAAAGGAGACCCTCTAAGAGTGGCTTAACAGGCAACATTGTATCAGCTAAGTTACCTTTATAATTGAAAGATACAGTGGACTGCCCCCCCTCACTTGTACCATTCTGCCAATGTCTTATTAATATAGATATTTGTTGAATTAGGAAATCATGATGACCTGTCACCTTTTATTCCTCACAGGGGGCTTTCTTGGCAAAGGTAGTGAGACTTGTTACTGACTAAGACTCTAGAATGAGATTTGTACCCAGACCCTTGGCCCCACTACTTAGCTTCTAGAGGTCTGTGGACAACCTGAAATTGAATGTAAAATACAAATTTTGGTGGGGGTCATTGGCTTTTGCCAGATTCTCAGAAACATTTGTGGCCCTAAAAGGGATAGAAGCACCTTTGGAGAATCTCCTTCTCGGTTGTCAGGTTTGTACAGCAGGGAGATGACCAAGATGACCTCTGAGGAGCTTTTAACCTTATCATTTGCAGGAGGCTTCCACTCACTCCCAGAGGCACGCCCTTTCCTGCAGGGGTCCCAGAGAGATGATGTCCCTAGGAGATCATTTTCTGGAATACCTCCTCTTCTTGTTCTATTTCTAAGACCCAGAACCCAGCTTTCTCCCTCTACTGAGTCCATGAGGCCCCAATTAAGAAGCGACTGGACATTTGACAGGTTTGCACAGAATACCCCATGAATGTGTACCTGCCCTCATGGGGCAGAGACATATCAATAAGATGGAATTACAGTACAATCAGAAACATAGCAATGATGTTGTGTGCCAGGCTGTGAGCTAAGCATTTCATATATAGCACACTGTCTCATCTTCGCAACAGCCCCAAGAACTGGACTATTATTCATCTCCATTTTATTTTATTTTTTTTTGTGGTATGCGGGCCTCCCTCTGCCGCGGCCTCTCCCGTCGCGGAGCACAGGCTCCGGACGCGCAGGCCCAGCGGCCATGGCCCACGGGCCCAGACACTCCGCGGCACGCGGGATCCTCCCAGACCGGGGCGCGAACCCGGCTCCCCTGCATCGGCAGGCGGACGCGCAACCACTGCGCCACCAGGGAAGCCCCTCATCTCCATTTTATAATGAGAAAACTAAGGCACAGAGATGCTAAGAAACCAGCCCAATGTCACACAGCTAGGAAGTGGCAGAATAGCATGCCCTTGCCTCCCTCAGCCTTCTTTCTATGGATTTGCCCTCCTCAATCCATTAGCCAGTGCAGTTTGGAACTAACTGGGCTCAGGATCTAGTTTCACTGCCTTCACCCCAACTTCAGGAGGGCCTGGGGCAAGATCAGCACCACCCCGTATCTGCTGAGCTTCAGCCTCCCTTAGACCTCTCAGGTTATACCTGACCCAGGTGATTGGCTTCCTGCCCACCCAGTTCTCCTTCTCTTCCAGGTCCCAGTTCTGCCCCGAGGCCTTAGCTGGGTCCTGCTTCCTCCATGTGGTCCTGGACCATAACCTGCTGCTGGCTGGGGTCTTTCTTCAGCCAAACGGACATTCCTTCCCTCTAGAATTAGGACACTCGATACACATTTTTTGAGAGCTTCCCGCGTTCCAGACCCCATTTTAGGCAATGGAAACGTGTGAACAAGACTGAGTCCCTGATCTAAAGGAGCTTATGCATTCATTTTTAAACGAAATCTTTTTTTTTTTTTTTTTTTTTTTTTTTTTTTTTGTGGTATGCGGGCCTCCCTCTGTTGTGGCCTCTCCCGTAGCGGAGCACAGGCTCCGGGCGCGCAGGCCCAGCGGCCATGGCCCACAGACCCAGCCGCTCCGCGGCATGTGGGATCCTCCCGGACCGGGGCGCGAACTCGGTTCCCCTGCATAGGCAGGCGGACGCGCAACCACTGGGCCACCAGGGAAGCCCCTAAACGAAATCTTTAATGAACAACTACTATGTGACATGAAGTGTAGACGTTTGTATTACTGTGATTAAGGTGAAGAGATGTTCAACTAGCCAACAAGTACATTAGCAAGCTTATTTTACACGATGATAAGGGTCACAGTGAAACGCGGTTGGGGGATATGCCAGGATGGCAGGTGGGACCCTCATTTAGATGGGATGGTCTGGGATGTCCAGTGGAAGAGGTGGCATGTGAGAGGAGACCTGAATGCCCAGAAGATGCTGGTCATTCTGTGCACGGGGGTCAGAGGGAGCAGCGAGGAAATGGTCTGATGGCAGGACTGACCTTGGGCCATTGAAACAATATGGTCAGTTTTAGAGACACAAAGAGTGGCAGGGAAGCGGATCCTGCTTGGGGGACAGATGGCAGCAAGACCAGATGGGCACACTGCAGCCGTGGAGAGGATGTGACTGTCATTGTATGTGGACAGTGGGGACACACAGAGAAGGCATCAGTGTGATTGGATTTGTGTTCAGAGATCATCCAGCTGCTGTATGTCATCTTCCCATGGGTCTCACCCAGAGGGGTCTCCCCTCCCAACCAGACCCACAGACACCCACCCAAAAGGAGCTGGAAGCTCCACTCCTGCTGGGACTTGGTCCCCACCCTCCCGAGGGTCCTCCAGACCTGACTCAGCTCCCCTCAGTCCTGGCCCCGTCTCATCCTCTTTCCTCCAGCTGCTAGTTTGTGATAGACCTGAGCTTTCATGGAGTTGCATTCATTTTTATAGAAACAAAAGGAAAAACAACAAAGAGCAGATAATTGGAAGTTCAATGATTCCTTTATGCTCCCGAGTGCCTGTGGACAACAGAACAGGCTTGGTGGGGCTGAAATGATCCCCACCCCCAATATCATCGTAAAATGCCTAGTAAGGCTTGATGCCCAGTGTGGATGATGAAGTTTCACCAACTCCACCCAACTGTAAGCACATGGTTTCTAACCCAACATGCAGGTAGCCAGGTGATGTCAGACCCTGAGCAGCCACAATATTGGAGACAAATTGCAAACGGCTTTGCAGCCCATGCATGGGTGCTGGACAATCCTAGCCTGGACAAAAGTGGCAATCTGATGTTTTAAAAACCCTGCAATGAAATGTCAGGGCCATCTGAATATACGGAGCAAATGAAGGAACTGGAATCAAGAAGAAAGGAAAGGCAAACATCCTCGGATCTTGCCCCTGGGGGTCTTTCATGCCATCTATGCCAATAAGTTATCTAAGGAAGAAAAAAAAACTTTTTTTCTCTGTTTGTTTCCCCTCTGAACGGAGAGTTTTTCCAAAAGATTCCAATTTATCTTTGATTCTGTAGTTGCTGGTGATAGCATTCAAAGACCTTTGGGGTAACAGGTGCATTTCAAATGAGTGGAAGTAACAAATAAATTGGATCCAGGATTTACAACATTAGGGATGTCTTTATTCTCTTGGGTCAATGCCTGGCTTGTGGAGAGCAGAGCTACACAGCCAACAGGAGCCCAGGGAGACGGTGGCAGGGGGCCTACTGAGGGGGGAGGAGGAGGAGGGGATGCAAGGAGAGAAGGGAGGAAGCAGAGGAGAACCACTGAGTCTTCCTATGCAGTTCCTCAGAATGTGCTCAGGCTCTGCCTCCAAAATACAACTGACACCCTTCTTCCTCCCCCCATCCCTGCTGCCACCACCCTGGTCCGAGTCATCATTAGGGCTTAAACAGCCTTCCGCTGGTTCCCCTCACTTCTCTTTGCCCCTTCAATCCATTTTCCACATAGCAGTCAAAATGATCTTTTCAAAACCCACAGTTCATCATGTGACTCCCAGCTTGAAACCCTTCTAGAGCTTCCTACGGGTACTTAGAATAACCTCTTTGCCTGCCACAGCCTAGAAATCTCTGCAGGATTGGCCCCTGCCTCAGCCTCCCTCTACACTCCCGTGTGGTCGGCAGCCTCTAAGATGGTCCCCGAGATCCCATGTTCTGGGCATTCATGCCTTTGTGAAGTCCCCGCTCCTTCAGTGTGAACCAGACCTTGAGATTTGCTTCTAATGAAGAGAAGACAACAAAGGTGAGAGAGCTTGAAACCAGGTCCTTCCTCAGTCAAACCTTTAGATGACTGCAGCCTGCAAGACCCTGAAACCGAGGCCCCAGCTAAGCTGCACCTGGACTACTGACCCAAAGTGCTAAGAAATGTTGTTTTAAGTGCTAACTGTTGGGGTAATTTTTTACACAGAAGTAGACAGCTCAGGTATCCAGCCACATTTTTCTCCTTTCAGCCTACAGGTATACCATTGTCTACTTTGCCCCAGGAGCCCCACACACTCTACCCTCTCCTGAAATGCTCCACCCCCACCTTCCACATGGCTGAATGTTCTTCCTCCTTTATTTCTAGGCTAAGATGTCCCTTTCTCAGAGAAGTGACCTGATCACACCATCTAAGTAGTTACTCCACCCACCAGTGTTCTTTAATACCCTTTAGTTCTTTAATTCCCTTTGTAGATCTGATCATGGTTAGTAATTATAAATTATTGATATATGAGGCAAATGACTCTCTCCCATATATACAGATGGATGAATGCATGGATGGACAGATGGGTGGATGGATAGACAGGTGGGTGGGAGGGTGGATGGATGGATGGATGGATGGATGGATGGATGGATGGATGGATAGATGGATGGATAGATGGATGGATAGATGGATGATGGATGAGGAGGAGAAAGAGCCACAGAGGCACATTGCTTTGTGTTCAGAGGAAGATGGCTAATATAGCAAGAGGACTTGGAACTTTAACTTAAAGCAGGGGTGGGCAACTAAAGTTTAATTAGAACACCCATTTTTTTTTAATACTGTCTATAGCTGCTTCCACACTACAGAAGAGTTGAGTAGTCAAGACAGTGACAGTGTGACCTGAAAGCTTAAAATAGTTATTATCTGGCCCTTTTCAGGAAAAGTTTGCTGACTCCTGATCTAGAGAGAGGGGATTCTTAGGGTGGGTGGAAGGAGTGTCTTCAAGTACTGCATAGAAGTAGAATATAAGTTGTCCTATGTAGCTTTAAATGGGTAGAAAACAGTACCAATGTGTAAAAAAAGGGACAGATGTGGGCTCAACAGGAAACAGAATATTCTTAGATTCAGAGCTGCTCCCAAAAGTAGGCTTCCCAGGGAATCAGTGAGCACTCTGCCTTGGAGGTATGCAAGGGAAAACTAAAAATCCACTTTCCAGAACATTGTAAAGATATTCATTGGTCAAGGATTTAGGGTTCCTTAACCTGTTTGTGTCATGAACTCCTTTAGAAGTCAGATGAAACCTAAGCACCACTTCTCAGAATTGCACTTATAAATGCACAAATATATACATAGAATATATAAATTATAAATTATATTAAAATACAGATAAAAATTTGTAAGAGAACAATATGTCTGTGCTTTTTAATTGACACACTAAATAACAATATCCAGTGATGGTCTATAGTAACTTTGAAGTAGAGATGAGCATAAAGTAGGGGTCAGCAAACCATGGTCCACAGGTCAAGTCTGGCCCACAACTTGTTTTTGTAAATAAAGTTTTATTGAAACACAGCCACTCCCTTTTTGTTTACATACTAAGGCTGTTTTCATGCTACACAGTGTAGTTAAATAGTTGAGACAGCAACCATAGGGGCCACAACACCAAAAATATTTACTCCCTGACCTTATACAGAAAAAGTTTGCCAACTCCTGGCATAAGGGACTTTCAAGATATCTGTAACACAATATGAAAATACCTGGAATTTCTATTAGCAATAGAACCACAGGTACTACCAGCATTATTGAGGTTTGTTTTGAAATTCACACTGAGGGGCAGAGTAAATTTCTGGTAAAGGTTAGGTAAGAAGTGCTGGGGGGAGGAGTGACTGCTTAATGGATATGGGGTTTCCATCTGGGGTGATGAAAACGTTCTGGAACAGCGGGGATGGTTGCCCAATACTTAATGTACTTAATGTCCCTGAATCATATACTTTAAATTGGTTAAAATGACAAATTTCATGTTATGTGTTTTTACCACCCAAAAAATGCACTAAAAAATAGGATATATTTTTTCCATCCAAGTTCATGGACCCCCTGAATTCCATCCACGAACTCCAGGTAAAAATCCAAGTATATTCCAGGAGTCTAAGTTCTTAGAGAAACGCCCAGGCCGTGGGTTGGAAAGTGTAATGATGCTGGGGTGCTGGAGTAAAAGCAAGAGGTTGACCCTCCTAGTGAGGGAAGCAGAGAGACAGAGCCCATTTCCAAGTCCCTTGGGCACACAAGCCAGGACAGAGCATGTGGTTACGTCTCTGGGGTGGCCAGGGGAAGTGCAAGAAAAAATAAATCTCCTACCCCACCTCAGGAACCCAAGAACTAGACACAGGAGGGCTCAAGGGTCCCATTTAGTGATTCTCTGGGTTTGTATGCTACCTACCGCACAGCTGCCCTCAGACCTCTGAAGCCACAGGGCTCCGTGCATGCAGGGATCACATGTAAAGCCACGTCTGAGCCCGCCCCGCAGCCTGGGAAGACAGAGGCCTCAGATGCCCTGCAAAGGCAGGATGCCTAATTGTGGAACTCAATTCTGTTTTCATAGGAATCAATTTGGAGGGATTTTCATTTTCGATTATTCAACAACATCCAATTTTCTCTTCACACCTCAGCCAGACAGGAGGAGAGAAATTGCATATGTCAATCACCCCCAAAGGCCATGGACGAGCCTGAAGTCACCCAGCATCGAGGAAGCATGAGCAGGGCCCTGGGAACATGCCCTGGCTTTTCTGAGACAAATGGAGACACCAGATGGCCTTTTGCCCCAGACTCCAGGACACTGTCTGGCGCTTGTTCTCCCTGTCAAGGAGGGAGACAGACAATCTTCACGCTGGAGAGTGATAGGCTCAGGGGACTGAGGAGGGAAGCAGCCCCTGACCCCTATACGCCTTGGACAGTCTTCCTACTCTTATTCATTCGGTATCACAGAGGGCCCTTTCCGAGCCCTTGGAAATAACAGGAAGGAGCCCCATCCTCCCATCCCATAACCCTGAGAAAATGAATGCAGTCACTCTCAACCTTGGCTTCATACCCCTTAATGTGGAGGTGAGTCCCTCCAGCTCTGGGGCACAGACCGGTTAAGCAACTCACTCAAGTTCCCGTAACTAATTAGTGGAGAACCTGGATTCAAAGCCAGTGTCTGGCTGCCGAAACTTAACTCCCACCCTGTAGAGGACACTGCCCGAGGGCACCAGGCTCTCAACCAGCAGCACCTCCTATGCCTCTCGTAGAACCCTCAGTGCTGTGTCACATGGTGTGTGACTCTGCGAGCTGGTCATCTCCCCAAAACTCGCCACCCGGCGTTCAACCACATGTTTATCAAGTCCCAGGCGCAAGCCCTCATCTCACTCCCAAAATAGTTACCGAGTGCCCACTCTGTGCCAGGCCTTGTGCTGGCAGATGAGAATAAAGGGAGTGGGCCTTTGTCCATTCATGGCCCAAATATCTGACGGCCCTCTACATCCCAGGGGCCACCACTGCCCTCCAGGACCCTCAGTCAAACAGGGGGGAGGCAAACACATAAGGTGATGGGTATTACCGGAGGTTAAATGTGCTAAAAGGGGTGGAATTCTGAGCCAGGTGCAGGGTGGGCTCTCACCAGCAGTAATAATAATCGTTGTCATCACCATAATCATAATGATGACGATGATGACAACGGCAGAACAGTTGCTACTCTTTACTGGATGCTTCTTCTGTGCCAGGTACCCCTCTCAGTGCTCCGAAGCCTTGCACTAAACCCTCACAATTTTCTGACAGAAAAGCTCTTTTTGGCCCCATTTTACAGGTGAAAGAACTGGAAGCAGAAGCTAACTTACTTGCCCGAGGTCTCACAGATCGCAGGAGGTGGGGCAGAATTTCTAGCCTGGCAACCTGGCTCTAGAGAAGATGCTCTTAACCAGTTTATTACACTATGTGCCACCCCCTCCCCACAATGACTAAACATTTGTTGGGTTGAACTGTCCAGGACCAGATGGGAGGGCAGAGTGATCTGGCAGCAATGAGACCAAGAGAATGATGGGAACCCACTGTCCCTGCCCCAGCTGGGATGGACGGTGTCCAGACTGGCCGTGGCCTCGGGCTCCAGCACCCTCGGTGGCTCCCGTATTATCTCTGAGGCCAGATGAGCAGGAAATGACAGCAGTCAGCTGTAAGGAGCTTCCCTCCTCTCTGAGCGATGACTCTGTCCTGATGGGGTGGGCTGCAGTATGGGCGGGGGGGCTGCAGAGATCCTGGTGGGAGCATCTCTGGGCAGTGGGTCTATGTGAGAGGAAGGGCGGGGAGAAGCCAGCTTCTGCGGGGCCGATGGCTGGCAAGGGCCCTCGCCGCTCTCCCAGGGCAGGTGGGCTCAACGGGTTGGCGCTGTGATGACGGACCACCTTAACCATGTGGGGCTTTGGGGCCAAAGGTTAGGAAAACCATCACTCAGAGAGGGGAGAGCACTCCCTGAAATTGGGATCAAGGTTTCCTCTGATTAAGAAATTGCTGTCAAAGAGAGGGCTGGATGCAGACGGGCGTGTTTAACTGTCTGATCCACTTAAAACCCCGTGAGGCTGGGAGAACCCGGGAGACAGATGGGGGGGGGCATAGTGTCACTAGGATGCTGCTGGAGTCACAGGCCACGACTCAGGAGGAATGATTTCATATCTCTTTCTCACAGGGAACACATTCCTCCTCACAAAGCTCATTTTCAGGTGCCCCTGACAATTGACCAGCAAGCACAGCATCGGAGCCAGGGAAGAAATGTGCGGGGCTTCAGGAGCGGGGGTTCCCCTCCCTGCGGCCTGGAAGCCTGACGGGGCTGCTTCCCTCAAGCTGATGCCCCGAGCACAGTCCAGCCACCAGCTGGGGCCATGTGGATGGTCCCTCCTCACCCCACCTGCTCCCTCGATGCCCTCTCCCCTTCCTCTGCTCCCTCGGATTGATGCTGCAGACAATCAAATTCCTTTAGCAAATGTCTGTGTACTCAGTTCCATGCAAGGCACTGAAGACACAAAGCTGAGAAAGGCAGGATGGCAGGTGGTGAAGAGAACAGACCTTGGCTCAGGGTGTGGTTTGAGTGCTGACCACGGGCAAGTGTCTTAGTCCCATGGGCCCCAGCTCCCTTGTCTGTGAAATGGGATAACAGCTCCTTCTTCATAGAGTTAACGAAAGAGACAATGTGAATCCACAGGATGGTGCAGCAGCGTGGTCCTCATACAGGATGAACGTGCGATCAATTTACCTGAAGGCTAGGATGCCTCGCCAGATTTCCCAGTCCAGCGCAGGACAACTGGTTTCTTACAAGTTATTTCAACTGAATATGATGGAACAAGAGGCAAATAGAAAGGCCAGTCTTCTCTGATGGAGTCATGAAGGAAACAAGGAGGTGACATTTAGAGTAGAAAGTCAGCCCCTCATGGTGGAGAATACCTATTAGTCATTCCTGTGGCTCCAGAGCCTGCCTGGAGTTGCATCTAGCATGTAGAAAAAGGGCTCGAAACATATCTCTTGAGAGAAACTAAAGTCAAGTCTTTTTTTTTTTTTTTTTTTTTTTTTGCGGTACGCGGGCCTCTCACTGTCGTGGCCTCTCCCATTGCGGGGCTCAGGCTCTGGGCGCACAGG
>NC_041227.1:50890255-50929423 GCF_002837175.3 Physeter macrocephalus | reverse complement strand
CGAACCCACGTCCCCTGCATCGGCAGGCGGACTCTCAACCACTGTGCCACCAGGGAAGCCCGAGCCAAGTCTTAAAGGATGTGCCATGCTTCACCAGGCAGACACAGCAGATGGAAAGGGCATTCCAGGCAGAGGGACCGCATGGGCAGAGGCCTGGAGACGGGACTCTGATAAGACATCAGGTGGATCCACCTTTGTGGGACATCGGGCTTCTGAGGGGTGAACTGCAGAAGGCAAGGCAGCAGGGGTCCAAGGCTCCAGCTCAGAGAGCCTTGGTTTCCAAGAGAGACAGTTTGCATTGCTTCTACAGGCAAAGTGGGGCCTCTGCAGGGTCAAACGGCAAAGCAGCCTCATGAGGTGAAGCTTTTGAAGGATCACTGGAGCAGAGGCAGCGCACAGCTGGAAGCAGAGAAGCCTCAGGTGGAAGATATCGCTAAATTCCCAGAGCAGGAGGGTGGCCTTGCAGATGGAGAGAAAGCAGAGGAGGGGAGGGGAAAGGATGGGGTTGGGGGCGATACGAGGGGGACTTAGGCAGGGAATGATGGGATGTGCAGGCTCATACTTGGAATGGTGGGAATGAGAGAGACATGAGTCCAGGGTGATGTGCTTGGTGGATGGAGAGCCATTTACTGAGACTGGGTCACAGAAGGAGGAGTCTTTGGGCAGCCCTGTTGAGTGAGGAGGATGAGACATACAAGGGATATGTCTGTTGGATACAGAGATCCAACACTCAGAGGGAGTTTAGCTGTGGGCAGCAGCACCCAGCTGTGCCCCTAAATCTTATGTTGAGTCCCATTCCCTGATGTCCTCCATGGTCACGACTCTTCATCTTCACCAACAGCTCCTGAGAGCCAGATCCCGTCCTACTCTTCCGCTCCCTCCGCAAAGCGAGCAGAGGGAAATGTTCTAGAAATGGACTTCAACCATCTCCCATCCAGAGGTTCTGTGTGCCTCCAGAGAAGGGCTTCACAAGATGTGTCTAGCACAGTGTCTGACTGTGATTGGTGCCCAAGGGGTCTGCTGACTGAGTGAAGGAAGGCAGAAGCTCCTGTGCTGTTTTCAGATCCCCCAAGAGCAGGAACCAAGGCTCCCAGTGTCCCCCTGCATGTGGGATTTGAGAGCCATATGATGCAGGCACTTGTAGGGCTTGACTTACAAGGAAACCCAGGATCCCCTACTTGGACAAGTCACTTTCCCTCCCTGAGCCTCAGTTTCCCCACATGCACAATGATGATGGTATTGATCACCTGGAAGCATCACTGAGCCAAGGTATGGAAACCATGCAACACATGGCCTGGCTCAGCAGCAGTTCAATAGTTGGTAATGATGCTAGTAATGGTAACAATTGCAATGATTTGCTGCTACTCTTGATCTGGATGATGATGAAGATTATTTAATGTCTTCATCCATCACTCCCCTGCTTCAAAGCACCTGCTGCTCTCATGATAAAGACAAAGATACCTAATATGGCCAACATGACCCACTACTGTCTGACTCCTGCTTGTATCTTCAGCCCTGACTTGATGGACCGTCCTTTTCTTTCTCTCTCTCATATTCTCTCTTTCATATTCTCTCTGTCTCTCTCACTAAGGGGCTTGGTGACTTGCCATCCTGCCAAATATCAGCAAGACCTTCTCCTGTACTCTAAGCTGTGAGATTTTTGGCCTACTCGCTTGTTCTCTCATTAATCTCTCACTCTCACACTCATTCAAAAGTCATTTATCTACTGCCTACTCTCTGCCAGGCACTGTAAAAACTGAAGTGCCTAAAATTCCAGCCATGAATGGGATATCAGTGCATAGTCCATCATCCATCCATGCCTACTGGTCAGCAAGCTCGATTTAAAAACAAATGTGAGGGGGAATGAGGTAGGATAGAAGGTCACTGATCCCAGAGACCCCAGCTGCTCTCCACACCTGTTTAATTACAGTAATAGAAGTATGGCTGCTCCCAGAAACACCTACCTCCAACACACACACACACACACACACACACACACACACACACGTACACACACATGCGTACACACACTCACGCAACACACGCGCACATGCACATACACACACGTGTGTACACATGCGTGTACACATGCGCGCACACGTACACACACACATGCACACACGTACGTCCTAATAGAAAACCCAAATTGGATTATAAAGTAGGAAGGAAGTACAGGAAAGAGGGTGTCCTCAGCTGAACCCAAAATGGAAATTGGAGTCTGTTTCTTGTGGGATTTACTGATAGGTGGGTGGATCTCCAGCCCAGGGTGTTTACTTGCATGGGAGGAAGAGAGACTATGAAAAGAAATATTTTTTTTTGGATTCCCAATAAGGAAGACAACACAGAGAGGATGGAATGGCATTTTTCTTAGCCTGAATCTTCGTATAAAGAATTGCAGAGAAAACAGCTTCAGACAGGAGATGAAGGAGCAGCTTTCATGAGATACTGAGGAATTTGGGGTTCAGGTGGCATGGTCTGGGGGCCCAGTTGACCCACCTGGTAAGAAGAGTTGGTCTTGTCTCTTCTACAGAGAAAACTGTGTTGCTTCAGCCAGTGAGACTCAAAGGGACCTGGAGGGTTTTATAACTTCGGGTACTAGAAGTCAGGGAAGCCTTCCTAGATGAGGTGGGAATAGACCTTAGATGAACAGGTAGTGTAGGGTAAAGGTGTGTCAGAAAACCCCGCCTGCTGCTGACATCCTACTACCTCAAAGCCTAAGGATGCAGCAAGTAAAACAAAATGGAGATGTATGAGGAAGAGCATCTTTAAGGAACTATCGGGTGCTGATGGCGGGTGCTGGTCTGCAAATCAGAACCAAAGCTTCCCATCTTCCCAAGAGCACCCACATCAAGAAGTGGAGGTTCACACAACCCCATCGGCCACAGCAAGAGCTGCTGTCCCACTCACTGCCCCCTTCCCTACCCAGAGGTCCCAAAAGCCACACACCTAGGAGCTGTGATATCCAAATAATCCCAACAGATATTAACCAACAGTAATACCCATGCAGTATCCACGCCAGAACCCGGCCCCCAGCCCCACCCGCACCGAGTTCATTACTGAGCACAGCATCGGTGCCCTCTGCAGCACCAATTTCTCTGGGCTCCACGGTTTCCCGAGAAAGGATAATAAATGTGTTCACAAGCGTGGGGTGATTTATTAAAGTGTATTGTATTGCAATGGTTTTACAAGAAGATTAATTTTTAATAAAGAAACCTATTACCTCACTCTTTGAGGACCTTCACACACCTAAGAAAAATGATTCTCTTTGCCTCTGTGGAAGCTGCTGTGGCTTCTTTCCTGGAACACGGTCCACTTTTCTCTCTTCAGGCTCCTCCCGAGAGAGGAAGATGGACTTTCTGAGTGGGGTCCAAACAGAATCCAGGCCTCTTCTTGGTCCATTAGTGACCGAATGCCCATTTTTCAGGCTCTTTTAGCCACCCTGGCTTGGGTTTCTGGTCTGCAGAGCTGCCCCCTCTCTAATCATGAGAAGTGGTGCAGAGCAGATGAAGGGCCAGACTCTCGATGCCTAATACCCAGGCCAGCTGCTGACCACTGGGTCCTCTGAGCTGGGGCTTGAGAGATGGAAGGGAATTTAAAGGAGTCCCACATGTGATAAGACATCAGAATGTAAGTCAGGAATAAACATAAAAAGAACTAAGCAGCCTTATACACAAGTGGACCAGACGGCAGGCTTGAAATCACTATACTCCACCGTTCACTAGCTCTGTGACCTTGAGCAGGTTACATGACCTCTGGGCCTGAATTTCCCTACCTGTGAAATGGCCATTAGTAGAACTGGAGGAGGATTCAATGAACTGAAACAAGTTAAGTCTCTGTACAGGGCCTACGTTTGTTGTTACTGTTATTGCTATTGATATTATTGAGAGGAGAGAAAAGGCTGGTGAGGCTGGGATTTAAGGTAGAGGGTGATCTTTGCATAAGTTGAAGGCCTTTTAGGGAATAAAATTCCTTCATCTCTCCTTCATTAGGAATAGCATACAAGGAAATGGGTGGACAATTTGCCAAAGAGAGACTTTGGTTAAAGCTGAGAAAGAAAAATCATGGGATGTGGTCCAGAGCGGATGAGGGGCTTGACAGTCAGATTCAGGCAACCGAGGAAAGGTGTGGAGACTCCTTCTCTGGAGGAATTTAAACAGGGGAAAGTGCTCTCTGACAAGAGTAATGACAGGTTAGTTAACTCGGAGACAGAAGGATAGTCATTAAAATGTATTATTATTTTTATGATTATTGTTGTTATTGTTTAAGCCACATTGTTCAAAAATTAGTTGAGAACCTACCATGTGCTGGAATTGCATCTACCATAATTCTAGGGACCCAGCCCAACCATGTGTATCTTTAATTACACATAAAGGACTTTGTACTGAGCTTAGGGTCAGAACAAATCACTAAAATTCCCAATGATATTGGATCCAAATAATGAAATACCAATAGCAGCTAATATATATTAAGTACTTGGTCTACGCCAGACACTATACTACGTACTTGATATATTAGCTCATTTAATCCTCATAATAACTCTGTAGCTCCATAACATGAGGAAATTATTTGCAAATCACATATCTGATAAAGGATTGATATTATATAAAAAACACTTAAAACGCAATAATCAGATTTGCCTATTCTGATATTTAACATAAATGGAATTCTATAACATGTGGCCTTTTGTGTCTGGCTTCTTTCAGTGAGCATAATATATTCAAGGTTCATCCATGTTGTACCATGTAACAGTATTTCATTCCTTTTATAACTAAGTAATATTCTACTGTATGGATAGACCACACAGAGACAGAAAGCAAATTAGTGGTTGCCAGGGGCCATGGGAGGAGCAAATGGGGAGTGTCTGCTTAATGGGTAGGGAGTTTCTGTTTGGGGTCTGGAACCACAGTGGTGATGGTTGCCCAACATTGTAGATGTACTTACTACTATTGAATAGTATGCTTTAAAGAGATTTAAGTTGGTAGCATTTTACCACAATAAAAATATCTCAGTAAGAAGAAAATAAACAACCCAAATTTAAAAACGGGCAAAAGATTTGAACAAAAACTTCACCAAGGACAACAGTATACAAATAAGCAAGTGAAAGATGCCCAACATCATTAGTCATTAGGGGAATGAAAATTAAAGCCACAATAAAATAGCACTACACACCCATTAGAATGTCTAAAATTAAAAGTACTAATCATACCAATATCAGTGAGGATGTAGGAAACTAGAATGCCCATATGTTCCTAGTAGGAATATAAAATGATACAACAGCTTTGGGAAATAGTTTGGCAGTTTCTTTAAAAGCTAAGCTGTCACCAACAAATGATCCACATTCCACCTCTGGGTATTTACCCAAGAGAAATGAAAGCATAATTCCACACACAAAGACTTGTACACAAATGAGTACATCAGCATTATTTGCAATACTCCAAAACTGGAAACAAACCAATTGTCCATCAATTGGTAAATGGATAAACAAAATGCGGTACATCCATTCAGTGGAATTCTACGCAGCAATGCAAAGAATGAAATACTGGGTGAACCCAAAAACCATTACAAGAAGTGAAAAAAGCCAGATGCAAAGGACAGTCTACTTTTTATTCACTTTCTATAAAATGCCCCCAAAAAAGCAAATTCATAAAGATGGGAATCAGATCAGGATCAAACCTTAATCCTGAGGTTTCAGAAGTTGCCTGGAGCTAGAGGCTGGGGGAGTGGGAACTGACTGCAAATGGAGTATTTTGGGGGTAAGGGAGAAGATCTAAAACTGGATTGTGGTGATGGTTGCACAACTCTATAAATTTACTTAAAATTATTGCATCTTACATGAATACTAGGTGAATATTACAGTATGTCAATTATATCTCACTACAAAACCAGTATATACTATATGATTCCATTTATATAACATTCTAGGAAATGCAAACCAATCTATAGATTCAGAAAGCAGATCTGTGGTTGCCTAAAGAGGTTGGGCTCAGGGAGCGATGAGTATTTTCATTGTCTTGGTTGTGAGGATGGTTTTACTGGTACACACAAATGTCAACACATATCAGATTTTACTCTTTAAATATATGCAGTTTTCTGGGTGTTATTTAGACCTCAACAATCTTTTTATTGAACTATAGTTGATTTACAATATTGTGTTAGTTTCAGATGTACAGTAAAGTGATTCAGATATATATGTTCTTTTTCAGATTCTTTTCTATTATAGGTTATTATAAGATATTGAATATATTTCCCTGTGCTATACAGTGAATCCTTATTTATCTATTTCATATATAGTGGTGTGTATCTGTTAATCCCAATCTTTTTTTTAAGGATGAAAGACTCCCAGCTGAGGACAACCTGATTTTTCGGGGCTACCACCTTTTGCAAACACACTCATGACTCAGAGGGGAGACACCAGGGGTGAGGTTCAGTATTAAACAGAGATAACTATGAGGTTTCAGTCCCAAGGGGGATGGAAATGTAGGTTTATTTTATGGAGACCCTGCTTTTGAAGTCTGATCATACAGAAGGGAGAATAGCATAGCTGTTTAAGAGTTCCAGGATTGGAATGGGGTCTACCTCAATGACTGCATTCCAACTTCATTACCTCTTTAAAGATGCCGTCTCCAAGTACGGTCAAAGGGCTAGGACTTCAGCATTTGAATTTTAGTGGGGACACGACTCAGCCCATAACACCCCGTGAGGATACAGGTGTAGAACCAGCAAGGCTGATAGGTACTCAGGAGCCACAGCAAGGAAGGAGGAGGATACTAAAAGAAAAGGATGGCGAAATCCCAGACGTGACATCCAAATAAGGTTTATGATGTGGAATGTTCTCTATCAGTTGTGCTGTCTCAGGCAGATGTGACTCCCAGAAGTACCGAGTGGTCCAGCTCCTTGTTCCTCAGTGTGTGGCCCAGACCAGCAACACTGACACCTCCCAGGAGCTTGTTAGAAAGGCAAATCTCTGGGCCCACCCCAGACTAACTAAACCAGCCTGCACAGTAACAAGATTCCCAGGCGATTCCTGCTCTTGTTCAAGTCTGAGAAGCACTGATCTAGACTCTCAACTTCTTCCCAGCTCCCTCCCCTACAGAAGCCAGGATTTCCAGAATTGGTCCCTGCCCAGAATCCCCCTCCCCAACTTTGTTCCACCCCTGTTTATACATTTGTGTGGCTACCTACACAATTAAGTTATAAAAAGGTTCTAAGGAGTACTATTAGCAAACTGGTTTGCACCCAATTGATTTCCTGGTTGTGCAAATGTGCTCAGTAATGACCCATTTTAATAGGATGTGAAATTAGTCCACAAATCCAGCTCCGCCTCTCTCAGCCAGGAAGCCTTCAGAGATGACCCTGGAGCAGCGAGCTCACAAGGGGTCCTGGCCCTGTGGCCTCTCCAGGATGCTGCACAATGATGAAAGAAATGCTAGGAGAGGTGCTGAAATGGTTGGAGCTCTAAACAGAGGACCGGAGGAGATGCAACAGAGGTCCACAGGCCCAGTGAAGGGAAAGGAGCGAGCGGCCACAATTGCCCCAAGGCCCACGACACTGATGCAGGTTGGTTCAGTCACTGCATTTCATGGGAGAGAAAGGAGGCTCAGAGCAGTTAAGTAATCATGCTCTCATCATCCAGCGAGGGAACAGAGGAGCCAGGATTTGAACCCAGACGTCTGATAACAACAGCTGGGTGCCTACCATTCACACCGGGCCAGGCTCAGCTGTTGCTGGCAGGGTCTCTGGGGGCAACATTAGTTTCCACCTGAGGTCTTGCAAAGACATTTCTCTATCAGGCCATCCCATCTTTTCCCGGGGGTCCTGCCCCTCCAGTTGGAAAGGCTGACTGCTTGGGAAACTGGCTCTGAGAGGCTTAGAAAGCCTTTGGGAGGATCAGTGGGCTAAGGGGTAAGAAGGAGCCCCCAAGTGTGTCAGCTCCAGGAGGGCTGAGCCAGGCGGAGAGCATCAACGATCCGGCAGCCGCCTCTGCTAATTAGGGAAGCTTATCCCAGGGCATCACTGGGTTTGTTTAGCTTTCAGATCCCATCTCTCCCACTGACTACAGTCCCTGGCAAGGAACTGATTTCCTAATGAAATGTGGACAGCTTCTTTCACTCTCAGGGTCTGATTTTAACCCCTGGAAAGCAAAGCACCCTTGTCACCTGCTGGCCTCCCTCTGGTGGCCAAGGAAGAACGAGAGGAAATGAGAGAATGTGAAATAATGGGGGAGGCGGGTCTGCCAGCAAAGATGTGGGGACCACCCTATCTTCCTAAGCCTCAGTGTCAAATGGAAATAATAATACCAGCCATCCCCTTACCATCACGGGGCTGTTAGTGCCTTATGCCCACAGTATATTGACTTACTGAGAGTCCAGCTGTGCTGGTATATGTGCTGAATGGATAGCCCTCATTTGTCCCCCCACAGCCACTCTCCACCCTGCTCTGTGCCCTGGAAGGTTCACCTTTATGGACTGTAGTGATGAGTCCCCTTCTCCATGGAGTTTGGCCGAAGGGAGACGTCACCAGGACAGCACAGGGTGGGAGGAAAGGGAGATCAGAGTATTTGACCGCCTGACTTCCTCTGCTGGAATGCAGTCTAGCAATGACTTGACCTTTTCCTGAAGGTCACAGCCATGTCAGGCAACGTCTGGGTTCCAGGACCTCCCCTTCCCTTGGCTCCTCGATGCCTAGGGGTGGTGGTAACAGCTCCCCACTGTTGCTAGCTCCAGGGCACTGCGTCTTCCCTCATCTGTTTCCCCTAACCGTGCCCCTCTCTCATAAGCAATCCCCATACTAAACTCTCCTCAATTCTCCCATTAGTATATGTCATCTGTTTCTGGCAGGGACCCTGACCCATACAGAATCTAACTTATTTGATCCCTAACCCTCAAATACAATTCTAAAGAATAGGCATTATTAGTTTCCTATTGAAGATGAGAAAATCTGCGCTGGACCTCAAATCCGCGTAGAGAGCCCAAGGCCATAAATTAGCTATTAGAGTTTTCAACTTATGGTGTCTAATTTACATTTGTGACCCATGAGTCAGAAGTGAATAGTGCTTATTGAATAGATGAGTGAATGAGTGAATGAACCCATTCAATCCTGCCCTCCCTAATCTAGGGTTTAAATGCTGTCTGTATTCCAGGGCTTCACATGTGCCTCATACACAGTTCACAGGAACCATTGCTCAGGGCCACCTGTAACCCAGGCCTCCTCAAAGACCCTTGGCTGTTGCTCCCTCTCCAGCTTTCAGGCCAACCCAATACCAGATCAGCTTCTTCCAAGAGCACCAGTTTTTGAGGAATTCAGTGTTCCCCAAACTGTATTTCTCTACCCCAGATCCTCCGAGTCAGAGCAGCCCTTTGCACTTTAACTACAAAATTTTCCAGTATACTGCAGTTTTAGTGGGTTTATTAAAAACCTGTCAGAGAAATGCTGGTAATGGCAAAAACATTTCTCTGGGGCTGTCCATTCTCCCACATATCCATCAGCGCTGCCCTTCACGACAAGGAAGCCCTCTTTTAGAATATGTCAATTCTGATTATTAATGTGGGGAAAACACCTGCTAAGTATGTTTGTCTGGGAGGTGAGCTTGGCAGGAAGCGAGGGCAGCAGCAGCCGTGGCTGCAGAGAAAACCGTGGTGTCCAGTGCTGAAAGGCCACCATAATTAATTAGAACTTGGCTATCACAGCACACATGGAGTGGAAGGGAGGGCGGAGCAGGTGGGAGGGATGATGCAGCACGCAGAAGGCAGGCTCCCCCTGGACTGGGTGGAATGCAATTCATACCTGGGGTCCACAGAATGTTGACATGTTCATTTGTCCTCAGATTTATTAGCTCCTGAAATGCCCTGGAAACTCCCTGCAAAATTATCCTCAGGGTTCAAACACAAACAGAACAGAATAGCTCTGCCTCGTTGTTTCACTAACTAAAGCCCTTTGGGATTACAGACAAAGTCTCCATCACTACCATCATTAAACCAAGCGTAGGCATTCACTTGTGTATTGTTTCATTTGTCTGTCCATCCATCCATCTATCCAGGCATTCATGTGTGAATGTTTGCATGCCTCTTTCTCTCTCACTTTCTCCATCCATCCATCCATCTAACCAACCACCCCTCCATCCTTTCAAGTATGAATGTTTGTCCTCTCTCTCTATCTCTCCATCCATCCAACAATCCATTCACTAATTCATGAAGTTATTTCTTCACTCAACTGGCATTAATTGAGCATTTACTCAATTCCAGACAATATGGTAGTCATGAAGGATGCCAAGATGAATCAGACATGGGTCCTTGACCTCAAGGAGCTCTCAGTCTAGAGAAAGAAACAGACGTGTATGTGGGTAAGAGGTCTCAGGGAAAATGAATATAGCAGCAGACCATCTGCAGTGCTGGGGCAGGATTTCCCAGAGGAAATCTCAGAGCTGGGTTTTGAAAGATGAGCAGGAGTTCGACAAGTAGAGAAGGGCATGAGTTGGATGAGTCAGGATGGGCAAGGTTGCTCCAGGCAGAGAGAGCAGCATATGCAAAGGCATGGAAGTTTGATCACTGGTGGGAATTATAAGAGGTGAGGCAGAAGACCAAGAAAGAGAATAAGACAACTTCTGAAGTCTTGAAATACCTAAATGAAGCAACATAATCATGGTGAAACATGAGGTCCTGGAGAGGAGAAGCACATCCTATCCAACTTACCATGTCCCTTCTGTACCTGATATGGTATCTTAAATACAGTGGGAGCTCAATAACTATTTGTAGAATTCCATCATTTTATTAAGTCAGCCCTGTTTCCTCAAGTGTTTAATGAATGCCCATCCAGGCATGCCTAGGGCAGAGGCACACATGTTGGACACTGATTAACCCTAATACATCAGGGCTGAGCCTCCCATGCCTGGCACAGAGCAGATTCTCCATGACCATTTGTTCAGTAAAAGAATGAATGTCAGGTGTCATGCATGTGCTTCATGTTCGTGATGTCATTTTAATGCTTACTGCAACCTTACAAGGAAAGTGGTATTGTTCTCAAAAGCAGATAAAGAGACTAAAGCTGGGGGAAGTTAAATAACTTGCTTAAGACCCCACAGCTGGGGTTGGCGGGAGCTGGAATTGGAATTCAGGTGTGTTGTTTCCAAAGCATCCATTATTTCCATGCCATGCATCCAGCATCCCTCCCAAAGTCAGAAGAAAGAGGAACATAACATAGGACAAAGAATTCCTTGGAGCTGTCTGTCAGAGAAGGACCAAGCCGAAAGGGTGATGGGCACTTTGCTTGATGCCAAGGTGCCCAGGGAGGATTGTAGAATGGAAATGAAAGCGTCGGAGGTAAGTTTTTTGTATTGATTTTTGGTGGGGGGAAACTGTGGCTGTATTCCCATCTAATCAAGTCCTGCTGTTGGCTGGGTCCTCACAAAAGAGAAACCCACAAGGTCTAGCTCCAATTTAGCATCTGGCCATCCACATGGGTCCAGATATGGTCCTTCTGGAGAGAAAGATCTTAACACTTTCTCTCCATGGATTATCAAGTAGTTAATAGTACTTCCTGCTTGAATTTATGGTGGCAGAGGCTTGGAGAATGGAGGGGCAAAGAACCTCTTTACCCTAGTGAGCCCCACCTGCCCCCTCCCCAGCTGGGAGATCTCTGAACACAGGACCCTTGTCTCCTACACTTGTCTAATGCCCTACAGTTCAACCATCTTTTAGGGAAGATGATGGAAACCAGCATCCACCTTGGCTTCCACGTCAGAGTAGGCAAGATTGCTCCCCTGATCTAAAGTAGGAAGACTCCTTTAGCATCAAAAAGGGGGAAAGAAAAGAGGAAAAAGTGCTCTCTAAATCTTCTTGTTCAAACTCAACAGCTCCAATTTGGAGAATTATTTTAAGCCTCCTTTTGATGGGGAGCTAAAAGAGCACAGTTTGGGCTGTAAATAAAATTGAGTGCACTGTGCAAAGGAGAGTTATACCACACCAGGAACATTTTAAGGAACTTATATGCAACTCCGGAGAAGAGCTTATTACATCTCTGCTTCCAGGGAAACTGCGGATCAGATTTAATCTGTAAAGAGGCCCTGTCAAGGTCTTCTCCTCCTCGGGCGAACACAGCCTCCAGCAGACCCAGGCTGAATGGCGGTTCTCTCTCCAGCCTCGGCAGAAAAGCACACACATGGCCAGCCGTTGCGGAGACAGCATCCAACGTAAACATCCACTCTCCTTTATGCTCAATTTCCCCACCTAATATATAGCTGCTCTGCATATGTAACTTCCAGCGCCAGCAAAATTGAACGTCCTGATTCTTAATAATGCTGGGCAGTAATTTCATCACCTGGATCACTCTCTTCGCCTGTCAGCATAGAGGGGGAAAAAAAAAAATCCTGTGTTGTTGGATAAACCCACCAGATGGTTCATCTCTATCAACTGCACATTATGCCTGCCGTTACATCTCACTCTTTGTAAATCTCAACTGTTTAGCGACCATCACGCCACTATTTTTTTTTGCCTAGTTAGCCTCTCAACCTTATTCCCAAAGTAACCAAACCACGCTCAATCCCCCCATGGACCCTGTTCCCGTGCCTGCATCCAGACACATATGTCTTTGGCTTTATGAGTCACTGCTCGATGCCAGCTAAGCATATTACTGCCTCGAAAATTAACTCACACACTGAGAATAATCACAGAAAAGAAATTTGTTTTCCTACAAGGTTGTTTTCCAGCTGTTTTAATGCAGACAATTTTACCCTGAAACCTAAATTGAAAAAAAGAGAGACAGAGAGAGACAGATGAGAGGCTTTAAAATCTGCATAATTTGAAAGTGCTTAATGTAAATTAGATAGATCAGCCTAATTTTATTTCAGTACTTTTTAATTGCATTTATAATTAGCAAAATACATTAATGTGCTACACAGAAGGTCGGGATTTCTGGTAAAGGGATCTCATTAAAATGCCCCACTGCATTTCTGTCACACATGCGTCCAGGAACCTGGAGGCCTGCTTCCCTCCGCGCTCCGGACTGGGGACTATTTTTAACTCGCGTGCATCTTCATCAAAACTGGCGATCCTGTGATCAGACGGCCCTTTGTGTGGAATATCCCCTCTATCCGCCTCACTCTTAGAGATGCCCAGTGAGTCTTTTACAAGTCTGAAAGGCCAGATCCCATTTGTTCCCATGTGGCAAGGTATTTTTCAACAATAACTCATGTCCCTTGGAATTTCCCTCCCTTGCTCTTTCATCCATTCAGGCAGAGGCCTGTCTATACTTCTGTCTGGGGAAGGGATGTAACAGCAGCAAGCAGCCCAAGCCAAGACGACAGGAGGCCTTCCCTGCTTGGGCTGCCATGTGGCCCTGTTTGCTATCTGAGGAGCCCCCCCGTTGGGGACAGAAATTCTGGTCAGTCTTCTCTGTAATGACAATGATGATGATGATGACGCAGTAGCAATAGCAGTAGAATTGAATTTTTTCTCCTCCAATTCGTCCCAAAGTCACCCTGAAACTAGGTAATATGTCACTCTCAGGCCCTGTTTCCCCTGATTCCGCAAGTCGTTGGCCAAGGCAGACGTTATCTGCTCCCTGGAGCTCCTGTCAGAGCCCTGCGAAGGATCCCGCTGTAGCTCCACCCGCAGCCTGCCCAGGGCTCAGGGCATATTGGGGCTGTGGGGGCGGAGCCTGTTCTCAACACAAAGGCACAAGCCACCCCTCCCTCCACCCCCCTCCATCAAGTCCTGGTCACGGGATGTCCCGCCACAGTGTGCTCTTCACTTCCTTTTGCCTTGTTCACTTCCTGTTATAAGGGACACCGTTATCCAGAAGAAAGGGGATGGGCTCTGTGATCAAGTCCCCCCAGCGCTTTTGGCTAACGCAAAGCTAAGCAGCACACCGCTGGACTCGGATCAGAACAGCACGTGTGGCCCGTGGGGTTAATCTGGCTCTCCTGTTCTCAGAACATTTCACACTTTTTCTGGAGCAATCTGGCATATTCCAGAGTTTCCTTTGTCTACTCTTCCTCCTTATATATGTCTCTCAGTGTATAAGTAGGATATATATCTATATACTTGAGCTTATATATTTATATAATTATACACACACACATATATATACATAAAACAGACATACATACTTAATAGGCAAATAGAACATGAATATACATCTTTAGAGAAATGCATATTCATTTTCTGAGGACAGATGTATATTTAATATATGAAACAGAACACCCAGATATAGCAATCCTCCCCCAGTTATTTTTTTTAATTAATTAAAAAAACATACCATATTATATTCTGGGAACTAACATTTGTTGAATATGTAGATGTACTAAAAGCTTACACGAAGAGCTATATATATATATTGTTCAATTTTTTTCAGTGATCCTGTCTACAGCCCAGTGGGGTGGTGGTTAGAAACCTCCCTTTTGCAGATGGGGAATCTGAGGTCCAGAGAGGCTCCCCCGAGGTCTCACAGGAAGCGAGTGGCAGAGCTGGTCCCGAAGCCAGGCCTCTCTGACTCAGGCAATGGTCTGTAACTCCAGGCCACACCCACACTGACCCTGAAGGAGTGTATGCAATGCCCATACAGAGCGGTACCCGGGGGAACCTCATGGCTCAGACCCCTTGAGCAAAATTGTTGACCCTGGAAACATATAAGAGTTCCCTTCTGACTCCATTGGGGAAAACGGAACATTTGGCAAATGTAAGTAAGCAGAACAGTCATCTTCAGAGGCAATATGTGATCCATGTACATTTCATGGAGAAAAGCATAAAGGTGAGTAATTAGAGCACAACACGCAGTTTCCAATTCTTGTTGCCCTAATAATAACCTAGTGGAGATGCTGCTGTCCCGTGATGCTGAACTATTTAAAGTTCCACCAAGTGCCAGCTTGTTCAGGCCCCCTTGCCTTTGCCTATGCTGTGCCATCCACCTGGAAGCCCCATATCTCCCTGGTCCACCTAGGAAACAAACCCTCTCACCCTTTGAAACCAAGCCCAAACATCTCTTTCTCATCAAAGCATTTGCTGACCTTCCCTAGAATGTATGTGGCACACCGCAGGGATAAACCAACTCTGCTTGGAGGGTCAGCTGTATCGTAATTTGTTATTTGAATTCTCTGAGGGGAAAATCTGTCTTATTTATCCTACTACTAAATGGAGACTAAAATCATAGCAACATCTATGTGCCACAACTGCGATAAGCATGTCATATGCACAATTTCCATGGTGGCTTCTCAGAGCAACCCTAGGTGTCACATTTATCCCTGTTTTTCAGGTAAGGAAATGGAGATTCAAAGAGCTTAAGTAACATGTCCAAAGTCACACAGCTGTGAAGTACTGGCACCAGTATTCAAACCCAAGCTGTCTGTACTATATATTCCCAGGGCCTAGCACACAGTAGGTGCACAATAAATGCTGTTTGAAAGAATAAATGGTGCATATTTACTGAAAGCCTCTCCTCCTGTGTCCCATCCAATTAACCTCAAGCAGATGGAGTGAGGATACCCTTCTAGCCCTTATCCTGTTTGTCCTAAGGCCTCAGGACTTACCTAGAAGTCAACCTTTCATTATGAGCCCATCATGCAGGTCAGTGTAATAATTAATGACTATCTGCTGGTGTGACTGCTTATCACATTTTAGCTAGATTCCAATAAAATCTAAATGGTCTATTAATTTTCCTAATAAATTTAGATATGGCCTCTGACCGCAATCTGGCTTTGATTAGCTAACCAAATATTTGAAGATGGGCCAAGCCGGCTCTTTCAAATATTTCAAGCAAATAACACTTAACTGGATTTAGGATTTTCTGCGTCAGCTTATGGCTGCGCTCAGCAGTGAATAAGGGAAGAGGACAGCTTCATAATTGGTCTCCAGCTACCTAGAGTCGAGCCACCCTGGGGAGCCATCTAGACAAGGGTTTGGAAGCCAAATATGACCAAGACAACACAAATATGTCCTCAGTTATAGCAAGGGCAGAAATGGAGCAGCAGGGAGTAACTTCTCAGGAGCGCTCACAAAAGCGTCCCACAAAGAGGATGCACACAGCCACCTTTCTGAGACGGCCCACCCCAAAGATGTCCTGAAACGCTACACCGCTGATGAGAACCCAACATATGGCCTTTACCCCCAGAGACCCAAAAGGAGATCAAGAGAGATGGGAAATGAGAATGCTCTTCCACAGGGTTCGTGCAGACTGGTTCCTCTTACTCTTCAGGTCTCAGTGTAAATGTCACTGCTGCAGGGTGCCCTCCAAACCCCCTTCGTAAAGGTGACCCCACCATCCCCCTCAATTAGTTATCACAAAGCCCTGTTTAATTTTCTTTATGGCACTCATGAGACTGCAATCCTTTATAGGAATTTTATGTATGTGTTTAATTGTCTTTTGCACCCTCCTCCCCCACCCTGCAGCAAGAGTATAAGCTCCAAAAGGGCAGAGACCTTGCACAGCACTTAACACATAGTTGATGCTCAATATATATTTGTCAAATGAGTAAATAATTGATGAATGAATGATGATGAATTGATGAATGATGAGAGCGTCACAAAGAGGTTCATCTGAAACAAGGAGCAAAAGATAACAGAGATGGAGCCTACCAGGTCTGGAGTCAGACAGAGGTGGGTTTGAATCTTGACATTGCCTCTTGCTAGCTGGATGACCACAACAAATTATTTAACCTCTCTGTGCCTCAGTTTCTTCATCTGTAAAACGGGGTTAATATCAGTGCCTCCCTCGTAGAGTACAAGTATTAAATGTATTGATATGTAAAATACTCAGGACAGTAGCTGGAGCATAATTAGTGCTCATGAAAGGTTAGCTGCTACTGCCATCGTCATCGTCATCATCGTCATCGTCATCCTCATCATTTCATCCTCATCATTACTGTCATCATTATCACCCCTGGGATGGGATCTTCCTCTCTAGCTTTATTCTAGCTCATCTTTGAAACCTAACCTGTGACAGCACCACCCCTCCTCTTCCTCTCTCTGACCCCATATGATACTCTTTGTAGCCACTGATCACACTCATATTCTTCCACCGTCCCAGGACCTACCAGGAAATGACACCCAATCAACATGGACACTCATTCTCATGCTGGATTGACTAACGCAACCCTAATTCCTTATTCTTGGCCTTGTTCCCCTGACAAATTTGCATCTCCCAGGCCCTGGAATCTACCCCATATGGGCTGCATCTACTTTCCTCCAGATCCAAATCTTTGCATTTCAGAATGCAGCTCCAGATTCTGGTGGGTCCTTTGATGTTGGGGTTCACCATTCCTGACCCCAGCCCGTGAGCAGATGATGACCATCCATAATAGCTCACCAAAGCCCAACCATGTCCTCACAAAGAGATGGCTCTTACCCCCAAATCTGAGAGCCGAAATGAAGTACCTGCCTTTGATCATCTAGAATGCCTTGCTAAGCCCTATGCAAATGTGAAAAACCAAGTGCAGTGCCAAAGTCTGAAAAGGGGGATTATTGATGTAAGTGGTGAGTATTGTCAGAGCTGTCACTAGTAGAGTAAGCAAGACAACTGACTCATTAGAGAATGAGGGATATTGTGAGACTCTAATGGCTTTGGAAGGCAGTGAAAGGAAGCAGATGCTTTCCCTTGGATACAAGCAGAAGGGAAGAATGGAATCATATATCTTCCAGGCTTAAAGTCAGAGGTAATGAAGGAGACGTGGGCATGTATGATGGGGAAAACTGATCTATCTAAGGGGGCCAGAGTAGGCTTCTTGAAGAAGTGGTATTTAAGTTGAGACTTGCAAGAGAAATGGCCAGGAGATTGGGAGGAAAAAGAATTCCAGGCTAAGGGAACAACACATTGAACACCACAAGGTAGAACAGATCTTGGTCCTTAACAAGAACTGAGAAGCCCAGCATAGCTGGGCACAGTAAGTGAGAAGGAGAGAGGAGGAAAGTGAAGCAGAAGCAGAATCATGTCTTGACATTTGTGGGTGTCTCCATCCTTTTGGGCCACTGTAACAAAAACACCATAGACTGTGGCTTAAAGAACAAACATTTATTTCTCACAGTGCTGGAAGCTGGGAAATCCAAGATCAAGGTGCTGGCAGACACAGAGTTTGGTGAGGGCCTCAAGGCTTCCTGGTTTGCAGATGGCTGTCTTGTTGCTATGTCCTCACATGGTGGTGGCGGAGGGGGGGGGAGCACTCTAGTCTCTTTTTCTTCTTATAAAGATATTAATTCCATCATGGGGGTTCCATTCTCATGATCTCATCTAAACCTAATTACCTCCTAAAGGCCACACCTCCTAATACCATCCCACTGGGGGTTAGGGTTTCAACATTCAACTTTGGGGGAGATTACACAAACATGCCATCCATAACAGTGGGTTAGGTCTTCTGTTAGATGTTTCCCATCTATTGCCACTGATCTGTAGAAACAGCATAACAAGGTAGGGATTGCTTTTCCCATTCTCCAGGTGAGAACCTGAGATCAGATCATTTGAGTAGGCTGGCCAGTAGTCAATTCAGTAGGGAGAGGGAGAGGAGTCTGAAGCAAGGTATACTGGTTTGCATGTGATTCCCCTTCTCATTCTAAGAACCAGATAGATGAGAATGGATATGTATCTAAGAAATGCACAGAGAGTGTGTAGATTGGGACCCTGCATGATGGGATGAGCTTCCATCTCACTTAAGTAGCCATGACAGGACCGCTGCCTCTTGGCTGCTAATATTTAAGAGATGCCACCAGACTCTGCCAAGATTTAACATTGGTTTAGCAGTCAGGAGTTAATTAAATGTTAATGTTCAGTCACTTGAAATTAAACATTAGGAATCTCAGCCTTATTTGTAAGTTTCTGAAGCCATCATTGAGGTATTCTGGTTGGTTCTCCCCCTCGCTGGGCCACCCGACTCCTCCAGCTGGATCCCCCATCCACAGGCAAACTCATTTCACTCACCACATGCCTTGACACACAGCATCTGACCTGCCCGACAGCCATACTCCACCACTGAGCAAACCTAAAAGGCTGAATACATACACACATGCTGACATCGAGTTTCACATAAGGTGAGTCTACCTATAATATCATAGTTATGTCAGTATGTGTAATGTTTTACAGATGACAAAGCACTTTCAGGGATGTAATTGAATTTGGCCTCATATTGAGATGATGCCAATGATGATAATGATGTTGGAAGAGGAGGAGAAAGGATAGAAGGAAGAAGGAGGTGAAGGCAAAGATGGAAGGGAAGGAGGAGGAAGAGAAAGAAAAAGAAAAGGGAAGTGGCACCATTCCTTAAGTGTTTGTCCATTTTCATGCCATGCTCACAACAATGCCACAAGGTAGAGATTGCTACTGCTCTCGTTTTACAGATACACAAATTGAAGCCCAGAGAGATTAAATCATATGCCCAAGACTACACATGGGATTGGATGTCAAGGTTGAGACTTGTAATGCTCATTCCTTAACTACAAATGCTCATATATATGAGAAAAAGTGAAGTTCAGAGAAGACAAGAGGTTTGATCAAGACCCCACAGTTTTATGATCTTACCCATAATATGAGGAATTAAAGCTGAGAGAGATTAAATTACTCACTCAGTGTCACAGTTTTGTGTGAGGATCAGAGCTAGAATCCTAGATTCCAGTCTCCCAGGAAGTTTTTGATTGTGTGTGTGTGTGTGTGTGTGTGTACGTGTGTGTGTATGTGTGTGTGTGTGTGTGTGTGTGTGTGTGTGTGTGTGTATGTACGTGCACACACAGATTCAGGCTCCCTCCAAACCTGGAATACCCCTGGGACACCTTCTTAGTGAGATGGTCTAGGACTCTCCTAGCTTCCTTGGCAATTTGCTAAGTTCCTGCTTGCATTTCATCCCAGAGCACTGCTCTTGAATAGCTAACAGATAGGAAAGACAGGGATGGAGGAGGGAGGGGACACCCCAACTTTTCCCAGAAAGTCCCTTTCAGGACTCTGACCAGGGCCATGTCAGCTCCAGGACATTTCAGTGGCAAGAAGCTTGTGCCCCGGCACCTATGCCAATGTGCTGAATTGAAAATCAGGGTAAATCTGCACCAAGGGAGATGTCTAATCAAGGCTCAGGTTTACATTTCCTTTTCAATGGCATGTTGACAAAACAAGAAAAGACAGAAACAGACACGGTTAAGCTGGCTTTCGGAGCCCAGCCAGCAAGAAGTAAGAGCAGTGGGGGCTGCCTATGGCCAGCAAGGAGCGGCCAGAGGGGACATTCAGCACAGAGGGCCACACCAGGGCTGGAATCCTGGCCCTTTTGAGCTCTTCTCAAAGGATGAATCACAATGTTAGAGAAAACTGAGATCAGCCCCATAGAGAGGGGTTCATAGGGGACATAGCCTAAGGTTTAGAAAACATGAGGTATATAAGCTGTGGTGCTGTCTCTCCAGTACATTCAAAAGAACTTAGGAAAGGATTACAGAGGGTTAGAACACTAATAGTAACAGTGCTGACCATTTACAGAGAAGCTGCTCTGTGCCAGGATTACACACAGCACCATTTCTTCAAAAATGGTTTTGCCCCACAGTCTCTTTCACAGACCCTGAGACTGAGGTCCCAAGATTCTAAATCCCTTGTCTAAGATAACCAGTTGTGTGGGATTCAGAAACCATGTCTTCTACATTGCTGGTTTCACAGAAGAGGAAACAGGCTCCATGAGAACAGAGCCCTGCCAAGGTCATCCTGAAAGTCCCTGGCATCCTGGGAACCTCCAGGCCCCAGAGGCAACCCCACGAAATCCAGATGGTGGGCTCAGTCACCTTGCTGGTTATTTTCGAAGTAACCATTTGGGCCATAGAAGCACTCATGATTTTTCCTACCTTTTTATTTCCAGAAAACAAAGTTCCTTTAAGTGTAAATCAAGCAAAGAGCATTTAGATGGATCAAACATTTCATAGGGTGGTAGGATCACTTCCTTTTGAATATATGAGGGCCAACCTCTGCTTTGGCTAACTTTTTCTACTCTGCAAAATGTAGTCTGGGGCCAGAGAGATCTGGCTTTGGATCAGCTCTAATACCTACTGGCATGTGACTGTGGGCAAGTCATGTAACTTTGCTAAGCCTCACTGTTCCTGAAAATGGGAGAGTTATCCCTTCAGCCCACAAACTTTTGAGTGCCTACTGCATGTCAGGCACTGTCCTAGGTGCTCAAAGTAGAGCTATGAACAAGGCAGACCAAAATTCAGAGCTCTTGGCTAATATCTGAGTGGGGATAATAAGAGGACCCAGACTGTAGGTTTGGTGTGACAATTAGAGATACTGCATGTTAAGGTCTCAGAACAGTGCCTCCTGGTGAGCCATCACTCAACAGATGATGTCTGTTAAAATAATATAATTATGGGGAATTCCCTGGTGGTCCAGTGGTTAGGACTCTGTGCTTCCACTGCAGGGGGCACGCATTCAATCCCTGGTCTCGTCGGGGAACTAAGATCCCTGCAAGCCACATGGTGCAGCCAAAATAATAATAATAATAATAATAATAACAACAACAATAATAATAATAAATTATGACTATCATTCTCCTGATCATTTTTTAAAAATTGGGTAGAGCTATATAATTTTTAGGGCAATAGGGAATTTGAAAAGAAAACGGTTGTTTCTATAGTATGGTGAGCATTTAAGCATGTGCTTTTATTTTTTCCCACTCTTTTTTAGATTCTATTCCCATATAGGTCATTACAGAGTATTGAATACAGTCCCCTGTGCTATATAATAAGTTCTTATTAGTTATCTATTTTATATATAGTAGTGTATATATGTCATTCCCAATCTCCCAATTTATCCCCTCCCCCCACCCCTGGTCCCCTTTGGTAACCATAAGTTTGTTTTCTACATCTGTGACTCAATTTCTGTTTTGTAAATATGTTCATTTGTTAAGCATGAGCTTTTTGATGATTTAGCTGACTTACTATGTAAGAAATTGAAAGAAAGACCCAACATCTACTTCCCCCAAAGCAGCACAGGAATCTGAGAGCAGCTACAGAGGCTGTGACACAGCCTCCTGCTGCTGCAGACAGGAAAACGGTGATGTTCAGGCATGCATCATGTGCCAGGCACTCAGTGCTCCTTTTCTGCCTCTTTTCATTGTCACGGCAGCCCCCATGCAGTAGGTGCTTTGTCTTCATTCTCTCATGGAGGGAGATGAGGCATGGTGAGGGTAGGAAATGTAATGTTTCCCCTGGTAGGGCCAGGATGTGAACCCAAACCCCTGACAACACCGAGGGCAATGTTCCTTTCACTGCATGTATTTTAGTTTTTAGCATTATGAGTCATTTTCTTTTTATCATCCTTTTTTTTTTTTTTTTTTTTTTTTTTTTTGCGGTGCACGGGCCTCTCACTGTCGTGGCCTCTCCCGTTGCGGAGCACAGGCTCCGGACGCGCAGGCTCAGCGGCCATGGCTCACGGGCCCAGCTGCTCCGCGGCACGTAAACTGAGATCAGCCCCATAGAGAGGGGTTCATAGGGGACATAGCCTAAGGTTTAGAAAACATGAGGTATATAAGCTGTGGTGCTGTCTCTCCAGTACATTCAAAAGAACTTAGGAAAGGATTACAGAGGGTTAGAACACTAATAGTAACAGTGCTGACCATTTACAGAGAAGCTGCTCTGTGCCAGGATTACACACAGCACCATTTCTTCAAAAATGGTTTTGCCCCACAGTCTCTTTCACAGACCCTGAGACTGAGGTCCCAAGATTCTAAATCCCTTGTCTAAGATAACCAGTTGTGTGGGATTCAGAAACCATGTCTTCTACATTGCTGGTTTCACAGAAGAGGAAACAGGCTCCATGAGAACAGAGCCCTGCCAAGGTCATCCTGAAAGTCCCTGGCATCCTGGGAACCTCCAGGCCCCAGAGGCAACCCCACGAAATCCAGATGGTGGGCTCAGTCACCTTGCTGGTTATTTTCGAAGTAACCATTTGGGCCATAGAAGCACTCATGATTTTTCCTACCTTTTTATTTCCAGAAAACAAAGTTCCTTTAAGTGTAAATCAAGCAAAGAGCATTTAGATGGATCAAACATTTCATAGGGTGGTAGGATCACTTCCTTTTGAATATATGAGGGCCAACCTCTGCTTTGGCTAACTTTTTCTACTCTGCAAAATGTAGTCTGGGGCCAGAGAGATCTGGCTTTGGATCAGCTCTAATACCTACTGGCATGTGACTGTGGGCAAGTCATGTAACTTTGCTAAGCCTCACTGTTCCTGAAAATGGGAGAGTTATCCCTTCAGCCCACAAACTTTTGAGTGCCTACTGCATGTCAGGCACTGTCCTAGGTGCTCAAAGTAGAGCTATGAACAAGGCAGACCAAAATTCAGAGCTCTTGGCTAATATCTGAGTGGGGATAATAAGAGGACCCAGACTGTAGGTTTGGTGTGACAATTAGAGATACTGCATGTTAAGGTCTCAGAACAGTGCCTCCTGGTGAGCCATCACTCAACAGATGATGTCTGTTAAAATAATATAATTATGGGGAATTCCCTGGTGGTCCAGTGGTTAGGACTCTGTGCTTCCACTGCAGGGGGCACGCATTCAATCCCTGGTCTCGTCGGGGAACTAAGATCCCTGCAAGCCACATGGTGCAGCCAAAATAATAATAATAATAATAATAATAACAACAACAATAATAATAATAAATTATGACTATCATTCTCCTGATCATTTTTTAAAAATTGGGTAGAGCTATATAATTTTTAGGGCAATAGGGAATTTGAAAAGAAAACGGTTGTTTCTATAGTATGGTGAGCATTTAAGCATGTGCTTTTATTTTTTCCCACTCTTTTTTAGATTCTATTCCCATATAGGTCATTACAGAGTATTGAATACAGTCCCCTGTGCTATATAATAAGTTCTTATTAGTTATCTATTTTATATATAGTAGTGTATATATGTCATTCCCAATCTCCCAATTTATCCCCTCCCCCCACCCCTGGTCCCCTTTGGTAACCATAAGTTTGTTTTCTACATCTGTGACTCAATTTCTGTTTTGTAAATATGTTCATTTGTTAAGCATGAGCTTTTTGATGATTTAGCTGACTTACTATGTAAGAAATTGAAAGAAAGACCCAACATCTACTTCCCCCAAAGCAGCACAGGAATCTGAGAGCAGCTACAGAGGCTGTGACACAGCCTCCTGCTGCTGCAGACAGGAAAACGGTGATGTTCAGGCATGCATCATGTGCCAGGCACTCAGTGCTCCTTTTCTGCCTCTTTTCATTGTCACGGCAGCCCCCATGCAGTAGGTGCTTTGTCTTCATTCTCTCATGGAGGGAGATGAGGCATGGTGAGGGTAGGAAATGTAATGTTGAGCACAGGCTCCGGACGCGCAGGCTCAGCGGCCATGGCTCACGGGCCCAGCTGCTCCGCGGCACGTGGGATCCTCCCGTACTGGGGCACGAACCCGTGTCCCCTGCATCGGCAGGTGGACGCTCAACCACTGCATCACCAGGGAAGCCCCCATCATCCTTTTTTTAAGAGACTGAACTTGTCACTTCTGGAGGGGAAAGAGACAAAAATAAAGCTATTCGTATAGTCCCATCCTTCTCTGTACGGTCTCCGTACATTTGGAAAAGGCAGGGATTTCTCCTGCTTACAAGCCTTTCCCATGTGCTCCCACATACCTTCCTTCCTGGGAACACAGGTAGGCTGCATTTCCCAGCTCCCTTGCAGCTAGGCATAGCCCCGTGACTGAGTTACAGTGGGCAGAGCATGCGGGGAAGGACTGCTCACTACTCCCAGTCTGGTAGGTACAAAGTCTCCACAAGACCCACACCCTTTTCTCCCCTAGAGGCCAGAAGGTGAAGATGGAGGAGCCACAGAGCGGTAGGCGCCGGGGTCCTGAGTAAACTGCAAAGGTAGAGTGCCCACTCTGTGTGCGTGGTCACACAATGCACAAGGGAGAAATAAACCTTTCTTGCATTAAGCCCCTGAGACACGGAGCTTCGTCCGTTAGAGCAGCACACGTTGTCTTATCCAGCACATCCCACTGAAAGGCAGGCTCCTTTCCTTAAGGGTAAGAATCATGTCTTATTAAATTCTATATTCTGGGCACCCAACAAGAGGCCTGGCACATAGTAAGTTCAGGCAGGCTGCCCTGGTGGTTAGGGGAAGGGATTCTGGGATCAGGTCAGCCTGGATCTGAGCACTGGCTCTGACACTTGTGAGCTGTGGGAGACTTGTGGAAGATTAATTAACCTCCCTGAGCTTCATCTTCTCATTGGTAAAAGAGTGATACTAACTCTGTCAACATATAGTCATGACAGCATACAGTCATGGGTCTTAAGATATGGTGGGAAAAGTGCTTATCCAATAAAGAGCATGCAACAATCTCTCAGTAGCTGGTAAAGTACTGCTGCTACTACTACTAATGATTAAACCGATATTGTTAAATGTCCAATAGCAAGAGCTTGAAACTTGACCCAGAATATACCCACATGTGTATGCACACATACCCTCACTCAAACACACACACACACACACACACACACACACACACACTCACTCACGCAAAAAACATAAAAATATGAAGGCTTATAAACTCCCTAAGGTGGCTTCTTCTTCTAAATAATAACAATGATGGCTCTGTCCCTTTTTCACAAGCATTTATCGTCACCATTCATAGCTTCTCCTTCTCTACACCTCCTTCCTCAATGCTGCTGGCTCCCTGGGTTCTTAGAAATTATAATTAATTCATACTCTGGACTCTCAGGATTATAAGGTATTATAGGATGGCAGAGCTAAGACAGACGCTTTAATTCACCAGCTGCCATGTATTTAATTAGAGATTCTGATGAATCTTCCTTACACAGATAGGCCTTCTTACTTAGTGTTGTGTGAGAGAGGGGGAGAGGGGGGAAGGATCTGTGCACAAGGGCTCCTCTCAGACTTTTGGCTAGCATGGACTGCTTGTCTGTCACCTGAGAATCAGCTGGAAGGGGAGCAACGTTGGCTGACAGCCCGCTGCCATGTGTGCTGGATTGAGTGGGGGGATGTCTTGAAAGGGGCTTCTCCATTCCTGGGACACAGGAAAGCCCTCCATATGGGGGTGGGATGGGGTGGGCTTTTTTTCACAGATGTGAATTGCTTCTGGGGCCTATTATAATTTATAATTTTTATTATAATTTTGGAACAAAATTTGACTCTCATTGGCAACATCATTCTCAGGATGGGTGGGGTTTGTGTGTGTCTCACACTCGCCGATGAAGCTGACAGCTTGGTAAACAAGGCTTATGTTTGCTCTTGTGAAGGGGGACAATTGCTCTTTTAAAAATGCTTCTGTTGCACTAAGTATCTCTGATGAGGACAGCGGATAATAAAATCAAAAGTTGGGTTGACAGACTCAGTCATTTCTCCTCTCCATCCAGGGAAAATGCAAATTACTGACAAACAATGGAGACGCAGGTTGCAGCCCCAGAAGTGACCCCAGGGTGGCCAAATGCTACTCTTCTGGTATGATGTTTTGAGCACCTGGGAAGGGGGGTTCCCAGCACCCCTACACATCAGTTATTAGATTAGCCCACACTACCGACCAAGGCACTGTGGCTTCTTTTCCTGCCCACCTGGCAGGGATAGAGGGAATGACCTCTTCAGAAGCTCAGAGTCAGGAAGGCTTAGTGTTGTGTCCTGTGCTGCCTCTCTCTAGTCTCTGCCCAGTCCTTTTAAGAAGCCCAGTGTCCTACTACAGAGAATTGAACTTCCTTAGCTGAGTGTGAGCACTCTCCAATCCCAGCAGATACTTCCCTTCCAATGTGGTTTACCAGCTCTTGCCGATGTGCACCCTCCATCAGATATCCTCAGGAAGTTATCTTCATTGAGCCTCGATTGTTCCAGGCTTCCTCTACCTGCATCCCTTTGCCAGTGGTGTAACCCTCTCCGGAGCTGCCTGCCCCATTCTCTGCATTTGCCGAACCCCACCTGCTCTTTGCCATCTCCTCTACAAAGCTCTCTCATGTCTTCCTCTTCTTCAGCAATCACATATAATTACTTACAACTTTATCTTTTCCTCTGTTGCATATCCTGTCTTCCCACCTAAACCATAAAGTCTTTGAGGATAGGAGTCAGGTTTACACATTGCCATCCCCTTACGGATAAGCCTAAGCCTAAGGCAAGCCCACCACAAACTCCAATAACCTTACTGTTCCACTGACTGATTTATAGAGAGGATTACATTGCACCTCCCAGAGTATAAATTCCTTGTTCAGAACATTGTCAGGAAATATCATTGGTCTTCCACCTAATTCACTGTGATAAGCTTCTGTGTGTGTTGGAGAACACCTCTGACGTTCATTAGAACCAGGTCCCCAAGGAGAAGAATTCCAGACAACTGTGCCCTGCGGGTGTTCACATGCGCCCTTTTTTCCCAATGGAGGGCCCTGTACAGTTATTACAAGGTCTTCTTCACATAGGGAAATATCACTAGCTCCTCTTTTTTCATCCTACCTTTCTGACCCCTTCCTAGTCCTTCCCTACCACCATTCCTAATGGGGCCAAACTCCAATTTTGCACTGTCATCTCATTAGGAGTTGACATAAAGTTAGTTAAACGTGAAATAGGATGTGATGAGCAGGTGCAGCCAGGCAACAGGATCCAACTATCTCCGAGGATGAAGTCCAGGTTTGGGTCTCAGTCAAGGAGCAAGCTGAGGAGACTGAATTTCATCCTCAGGGCAAAATAGTTGGGGAGATCCCAGAGAAATGACAGGATCATCTACGAGGCTCTTTTATCCTCATGGGTGGAGAAGGGCCAAGGTAATGATGGTGGAAATGAAGAAAGGCAGATTTATTCAAGAAATTAGAGACATTCTCCAGAGAACCTGACAGGATATAAGATATAAGAAGTAAGGGAGAAGGATCGTCAAAGATAAAGTCTTGGAAGGAGGGTGCCATTAGCTGAGAAGGGAACCAGGAGGGTGGACAACACACAGCAAGGGCCATTGGACATCCCACCTCTTTAACTCTCCTCTTAGGAATTTATCTTAGGGAGGATTCTGTGAATGGTAAAACGTTGTATGCCCTTAAATACCTGTGACAACATCATCTATAAAAAACTGGATAACAGCTTAAATGCCCAATAATGATAGTGATTATTACGTCCCAGGCATTGTTCTGAGTGTTTGACACAGAAGAACTCATTGAATCCTAACAACCCTACAAAGTCAGTCCCATTATGACCCCTGCTTTGTAGATGAGCAACCAAGGCTTACAGCCAGGATTTGGACCTGGGGGTCAACCTCCTCAAAATGTAGCTAGATATACAGTCTCTCTCCTCGACAGGGAGAGGGTCTGGTACATTTGAGCACATCAGCAGGCTAGAATTTTAGACTACCACTAAACAATTATTAAGGCAATTCCATGGAAACAAGGGAAACGTGTCTGGTGTATCATTAAATAAAAAATCAGGGGAAATGGTGTGGAAAGTCTGAAAATAATTACTTTAAAGTATGTGCACACATGGGTGAGATCTGGAAGAGAATTTACCTTGGTGAAAACAGATGTGCTCTTCAGGTGATGGGATTAGGATGATTTTTATGATAAAATTTCCCCATATTATTGTTGATAGCCACCTTTTATTTAATAAAAAATTCAAAACAAGATGCAAAAAAAAGGTATAAAATGTATAATCCCACTACATGAAGTACAAAAACAGGCAAAACTAATCTGTAGGGATAGAAATCAGAACAGTTGTTGCCTCAGGTTGGGGCATCCTGGATTGGCCAGGGACATGGGATACTTTCTTGAAGGTAGGGAAATGGCCTACATATAGAATGAGGTGATGCTCAGCTGGGTATGTTTTTGTCAAAAACTCACTGAACTGTACCTTTGAGATGTGTATATTTTATTATATGTAAATTGTATGTATGTATTGCATGTAAATGATGCCTCAATTTAAAAAATATAAGTATAGGGAGTGTGATAGTTAATTTTATGTGTCAGCTTGACTGGATCAGCTGATGCGCAGATATTTGGTCACACAGTATTTCTGGGTGTGTCTGTGAGGGCGTTCTCAGATAAGATTAGCACTTGAATGGTGCACTCGCTAAAGCAGATCACCCTCCCCAATGTGTGTGGGTATCATCCAATCTGTTGGGGGTCTGAATAGAACAAAAGGTGAAAGAAGGAGGAATTTATTCCTTCTTTCCTACATCACTGCCTGAGCTGGGACATCTCATCTCATATTCTCCTGCCCTAGGACTAGGAATTACACCACTGGCTTCCTTGGTTCTCAGGACTTTGGACTTGTATTGAATTATACCACCAGCTTTCCTGGGTCACCAGCTTGCTGATGGCAGATCATGGGGCTTCTCAGCCTGCATAATCATGTGAGCGAATCCTTCATAATCAATCAATCAATTCACCTACTTACCTACTTATTTATCAACCTACCTACCTACCTATCCATCCATCCACCCACCCACCCATCTCTCTATCTATATATCCATCCATCCACCTATCCACCTATCTATCCATCTATTGGTTCTGTCTCTCTGAAGAACCCTAATTCGGGGTGGAGGGAAGTCAAAACAAAATCTCTCATTTTAGCACTTCCTTCTTCTTCTCTCTCTCTAAGGGGAAGCCATCATAGAGATGATCAATGCTATCAAGAACAGCCAGCTCATTTCTCTGCCCACTCTTCTCCTTACAGATAAGGGAATTTCAACAGGGTGGCACAATCCCCTAGAACAGGGCTCCTCAAAGGACAACCCATAGGCCAATGCCAGTCTGCCATCCAAAATTTTATTGGAACACAGCCAGGCCTGTTTGTCCCCATGTCTGTGGTTGCTTTAATTCTGCATTGCAGCGTTGAGTTGTGACAGAGGCTGTACGTCCAGCAAAGCCCCAAATATTTGCTATCTGGATCTTTACAGAAAAAACTTCCTGAGTGTTTCCCTAGAAAACATTTGGGAAAATGTATGGGTGTTTGGGTTTGCCACAGGGACTGAGTTGAGGTTGCTACTGGCATTTATTTGGCACAGTTACTACACTGCATAGTGAAAAACCACCCGACCCAGCCCTGAACAGGGACCCCACTGAGAAACTCGCTCTCCAAGTAGGTTCAGAACCTAGAGGAGGTGGCCACCATCAAGACTTAGGCTTCCAAGCAAATTATAACTCTGCACAATTTTGTTTCCCCCATTTAGAGAGATGCACTTCCCTCCCCCTGTTTTTCTATCTTTAGGCAAGAAGCATCAAAAAAGCACCCACCTCTTAGCTTCCTTAACTTTATCTAACTTTTCAGTTATTGTTTGACAACTTGTCTCACAGGTTCCCATAGGGCCTAGTTTTAGAATCAAGGAGGAGGGTTTTAAAAGTTGCCAAACCCAAGTTTAATAGAAGGAGACAGAAATACCCGCCAGGGTTCAACCTTGTTTTATCACACATTCTCCACCTCTCCCTGCGGGACCTAGAGAGGGTGCTCTGCTCCTCACATTGGAATTGTCACTTTGGGTTGACAGAGTACTTTCTGGATACAGTAGGTTGTGCTCTGTGTGGTAGGCTGTGCAGAAGGAGTAATTCCCGATTTTAAAGAGGAGAAAGCAAAGAAGTGATTTGCTCACGTTTAAGTGGGTAACCTGAACTTAATCTCAAAGTCAGCAGGCCTTTCTCAGGAGCTCCCTATTAATATTGTACTCAAGCAATTTAACAGTGGAATTCCAGAAGCTGAGCAACCTTTCGAGAGCATGTCAGGCTACAGAATGGGATGGGAAGTAGGGCAGGATTCAGCCTATTTTGCCTGTGAAAGCTTAAATGTCTGTCTTGAAGTAAACTCAGCATTTTGAGGGCTGAGGCTAAGTCTTATTCATCTTAATCTCTTTGCATCCTCAATGCCTGGTATCATGCATAATTCATAGTAGGCACATAATAAATGTTGGATGAATACATGAATGAATGAATAAAAGTCATCTCATCCTCTCCATCCTTCCCTCTACCCAGAAGGAATTACAGAATGATAGTAAGGTATGAAAGAAAATTAAAAATGATAGCTAACATATGTAAAAGGTACCCAACACTCTTCTAAATATGTATGTGTTTTGGTTCATTTATGCAGTTCCACAACTCTCTGATTTTGGTACTATTATCATCTCCATTTATTTTACAAATAAGGAGACTGAAGATCAGCCAACTTAAAAAAATGTCCCAAGGTCCAAGGGTGGGAAAGTGGAAGAGTTGGGATTTGAACTCAGGTCTGGCAGCCTCCCATATCAGGGCCCATAATCACTCCACTATTCTGCATCCAATGCTAAATGCTGGGGCAATGCAATCCCATCATCCCACTTGAGTGTGTGTGTGTGGGGGGGTGTTCCTTTTCTAGGATGGATATATTTCCAATGGAAGGCACACTGAACCCAGGGGAATGGAGAGGGAAGACTGCTTAGCTTGTCAACATCCATAAGAAACAACTCTCTCCGAAAAGGACCTGCAGAGATGTGGGGATATGTGGACACATGGATATTGGATTCTGTAATTTCAATAAAACAAAGCTTGAGCATCACACTGTGTGATAAATGGCTCAATAAGTAGAATAATATAATGCAGTCAGAAAGAAATACATTTTTATGTGCTGAATGGAATTGTAGAACACCGGCTACAGCTTGGGCGATCATGTAATGAAAACGCTTTTTTGCTGGGTTGGAAATGCAGGGATGAGCAAAGCTCAAGTTTAGAAGTTGACCAACTGTGTGCGGCTTAACTTTTTACAATTTAAATTCAAGATACATTAAGGGACCAGATCCAGAGAGGTTTTTGCAAGGGGTGGGGGAGTAGGGAAAATGGAAATACTATCACTTTTTGAAAAATAAGCATACGATTTATTTTCAAATCTCCCTGAACTTGTCATTAAAGTATCTTGAGTTCATGTCCAGGTAGTCATTGATAGCCTGGCAGCTCAACTCATAATTGGGAGTCTGGATTTTTCTGATAATAGTTTGTTCCATTCCCACAAAACAGTGAGTGCTTAATATACATTTGTGGAAGCAAGGAGAGGAAGGAAGAAAGGAAGGAAGGAAGGAAGGAAGGAAGGGAGGGAGGGAGGGAGGGAGGGAGGGAGGGAGGGAGTTGTTGAGTGTTTTATATGACAGATACATAAACATGTATTTTGTTTAACTTTCATATGACTCATACGGGGTAGATACCAATAATAGATGAAGAAACTGAGGCACTGAGAGGGTGTGAGATTGTATAATATCTGAGTGGGTAGAGTTAGACTCAAATTCAGGAGGATTGTTCTGATCACCTCCTATTCACCCCATTGGTGAAGGAGGGTCCCCCCACCCTAAGCAGAATGAGATGGCTTAACATACAACACCCCACAGTGGACAGATGAGACCAACATAGTTTATTAGTCACACATATACACACAGCCCAGGAGAGCTAAGACACTGCACAACACACAGGGCCACACGGCAGACAGTGAACCACCAGGGGCTGTAGAGCCAGGCTTTGTGACAAGAGGGTGAGATGGCCCCTTGTTCCCACAGGAGGATGTGACTGATGTGTTGGAATAATTCTGCAGGCTGGCAGGGAAGTGATACCCACTAGGTGGAGGATCAGATGGGGTGCAGCTGCTGGCCCAGCTCATAAGGTAAGGAGACAGGTAGAGAGCCTTTCCTGCTGGTTGGAGAGCATATCTGGCAAGAGCAGACAACCTCATGGTTAGATCTCTGGGGTCCTGTATGGCTCAAAGATCTCAAGGAAGCACATGAAATTTCAAATCTTGCAACACATGGATGACTCTGGGCCAGTAACTTTCAACTGGTACATGATCACCATTCCTCCCCACCTACCCTGATTTACCCTTCCACCCCATGTGCAAACCTACAGACCCTCCTCCATCTTTATTTCACCATAGAAGGAAAGGCAGGTGTGACATGTGGAATGAGCATCAGTCTTGGAACCAGGAGGTAAGAGTTTGGGTCCCAGCTCTGCTGTCCAGGAGCGCTACACTTCTGTGCCTTTGTTTTCTCTGCAAATCAAGGATGGTACCACAAACTTCACATAACGGTTAAAAAGATTAAGTGAAATAAAAGAAAGTCCTCTAAAAAGCATTTTAAATGAAAGAGATTACTATTTACAATCATGGTTGTCATCATCTCTAGATTGCTTTGACCCCAGGGATTTTTTTTTAAAGGAACTAAGCAGGAAAGTAAGGGTATACCACTGCACCAAATAATAATAAAAAGTAAGTAAAAGAAGTAGCATCAAACAATTTTGAATGTTTATAACGTGGCCCCCTCTGTGCTAAGCACTTTCCCTCAGCATCTCACTTGATTTTTATAGCAATGCTATCAGGTTGGTATTAGCATTATTCCCCTTCCAAAGGTAAGTTCACTGAGACTCAGAAAGATGAAGCAAGCTGCTCAAAGCCAAGTTCCACAGGGATTAAGTGACCAAGAAGGGATTCACATCCAGGTCAGGGTAACTTCAGAGCATGTCCTTAACCTCCAAGTGTTATTCTCACAAGGATATCTGGGTGATGCAAGAGGCTAGATAATGTCCCTCCACAAAGATAACCTGGTCCTAATCCTCAGAACCTGTGAAGGTGTTACCATATATAGCAAAAAAAAAAAAAAAAAAAGACTTTGCATATGTGAATAAGGATCTTGATATGGGAAAATTGTCCTGGATTATTCAGATATGCCAATGTAATTACAAAGGTCCTTATAAAAAGAAGGCAGGAAGGTCAGAATCAGAGAGAGAATTGAAGATGTTCTTCTGCTGACTTTGAAAAGAGAGGAAGGGGCCACAAGCCAAGGAATGCAGGCAGGCTCTAGAAGCTAGAAAAGATAAGGAAATACATTCTCCCCTAGAGCCTGCAGAAGGAACATGGCCCAGCTGACACCTTGATCTTAGGACTTCTGACCTCCAGAACTGTAAGGTAATAACTTTGTGTTTTTTTCAACCATGGATTGGGTAATTTGTTACAGCAGCAAAAGGTAAGGTCAGAGTATCATTGCATAAGACCAGACAATTTGCTCTATGCCTGTGCTGTCCAGTATGGCAGCCAGTAACCACACATGCCTATTTAAACAGGTAATTAAATGTAATGGTTAAATTCAGTTCCACAGTAACACTAGTGGTGTTTCACAGGCTCGGTAGCCCTCCATGGCTAGTGGCCACTGTGTTGGACAGACAGGGCCATTTCCATCATCACAGAAAGTCTCTTGGAGGGAGAAGGTCAGCATGTCTGCATGCCCGCAAGTATTTCTGGAAGGATGGCAAAAGGAGTTCATTGGGCACACGGGTTATGAAGGATAACTGCCTGGCTTCAAACCCCAACTCAGCCACTTCCTAGCTTGGCATAAACTAGGGATGACAAAGGAGCACATAAGTCATTGGTTTATTATGAGAGTGAATATGGAAAATAAAGGCAAAATGTTTGAGCACAGTACCTGGCACAGATTAGTGGGCATTTAATACATATGAACACTTATCATTATCAGCGTTTCCCTTTTAGACAGGAAGGTCGAAGCTCAGCCCAGTTTCAGAAGGTCCACTGTGTTTCTGTCTCAGGCCAACCATTTCACACAGGTGAACACAGGTTAAAACCATGGCCGCTATCTCATGCTACCACATTAGTACAAATTCTGAAATTGACTCTGTGCCCCAAAGCAAGCAAAGAATGGAAGTGTTGCCTGTGAAAAAATGTTACATAAGACACTTCCCCAGAATGTGATAATGCAGCCACGTGAATACAAATCACTGACGTACAAATACTCCTCAGAAATATTTATGATGAAACTTCAGCACCAACCCAAACAGCCTTCACAGAGTGAAACGAAACCATAAATTATTTCCAAGAACATTGTAATGCCAAGGGAACTCACTTAATTATCCATTATCCCAGAAATGTAGACATAATGTTAATTAAAATGAAGGGGGAAAAAGCCATTTCCATCTTTTATTAAGATTCATTGGGCTCTTGAAGAGCTCTTCGCCCTGAGGCTGGGCCAGGTGATGGAGCTCATCCTGGGGAGCCAAAAACAGTCACCCAGACAAGAACAGGGGCACCTCAGGGTCAAGAAACAGCACCTCCAAAACAGAAGAATTATCTGTCCTCACTCCCCAATCCTTCTCCCACAGACGCCTGTGTTGCCACCATTAGAAATGATTTTCTTTCATCTGGACACGGACAGATACTTGTTCTCTCTTTCAAAACCCTCATTCTGGATATTGCCGCACAATGAGGCTCCAGTATGTCAGCGAGCTCCAAGAATGCAGAACAGCAGACCCCGGCTTTCAAACTTTTGTTTTCTAGCTCCCAAGGCTACATTGATGCCATCCCCTGTGGCAGGCCAGGGGATGGATGGATGCATGGATGGACGAACAGATAGCAAAGAGACCTAGTGGGCATTAGGTGGGCCCAGTGAGTCTGGTTTCAGAACTTCACCTCTGACCAAATAAGTTTATAATTTACAATTCATGGGACAAAACATTATAAAAACATGGGTTTCCAGCTTTTTTTGCTTATATTCCCCCTGCCTTATAAATAATTATGGTCTGGCCTGCATCAGACCTTTGGATGCAATGCCTCTCCCATCTGCATGTGGCTTTTCCTCTTCAAGAAAGACCCAGGTTTAACATTGGGCATAGAGAAATGGGAGAAAAGAGAGTAAAGAAGAGGTTCATGGGCTCGGGGGTGGGGGAGGTTTGCTGAAGAGAAGCTTAGGAACAGCTATGGCAGGTGAGAGAAGGGGGTGCAGGTATGGCAGGTGAGGGAAAAGAATGAAGTCTGGGATATGGTGTCCCTTGTGGGGTACTCAGAAAGCCCCAGAAAGTGATACGAGTTTCTCTGAGTAGATTTGAGGGTGTGGACTCTGTTCTTTTGTCCACCCCACCACTCAGGGATTAAGCTGCATGCACCATAACTTTATAAGCACTTTGCAGACTTTCCAATTTCGTATGAGGTTTGGTTGGGGGATAATGAGGGAGGGTGAGATGTTATTCTTAAAATAAACTTTAAATCCTTCAGCACACAGGAAAGGAAACTCTGCTGGTATCCTGAAGCCCTGACACATAGTAGGCACGCTTGTAAATGGTATGGAATGATGAATACTAAACGGATTATTAAACAAATCAGTTGCTTAGTTATTGATATTTACCACCTACTGTGATACGTTGGAGAAGTTGGGTAACCTCTGTCTGTAGAAAGAGATTAGAGGGGAACTGACATTTATTGAACATTATTGAACATTTATTAAACTTTTGTAGATATTGTATGTATGTTTATAATGTTGCCTCTGTGAAAATAATTTCTAAAGACATCTACATGACACACCTATTAGAATGGTCAAAATCCAGACCACTGACAACCCCAAATGCTGGCAAAGATGTGGAGCAACAAGAACTCTCATTCATTGCTGGTGGGAATGCAAAATGGTACAGCTGCTTTGGAAGACAGTTTGGCAGTTTCTTACAAAACTAAGCATGCTCTCACCATACAATCCAGAAAGTATGCCACTGGGTATTTACCCAAATGAGTTGAAAACTTATTTTCATACAAAAACGTGCCCACAGATTGTTTATAGAAGCTTTATTCATAATTGCCCAAACTCGGAATCAACCAAAATGTTCTTCAGGCAGTGAACGGATAAATAACTGTGGTACATCCAGACAATGGAATATTACTCAGCACTAAAAATGAATGAGAGACTTGGAGTCAAGATGGTGGTGTGGGAAGACCTGGAGTTACTGTCTCCCCAAAACTAGGGTGCCAGCCAGCCACTGATGGGGGACTCTGATGCCCAAGGAGACGGGAGGAACCCCCAAGTGAACCGGTAGGACGTGTGGGCACTGAGGGGGGAGGAGAAGTGGAGGCCAGACAGGATCGGTGCCCCTGAGGCTGGGGAAATCAGGAGAGGCAGGTGGGAGGGACCCTCTGGGAGGAAGAGGAGAGGAGCAGAGGGCGATCGTCTAGCCCACTCGGACCGGGGAGCCTGCTGAGCTCCCAGGCAGGTTCCCTGCACTCCAAAGCCCCCTCCAGGCCTTGTAGGTCCTTGGGGGCATAGGAGGGAGGTCAGGGAGATCAGGAGAGGCAGGCGGGAGGGGTCCTCTGGGAGGAGAGGGAGAGGAGCAGATGGCAACTGCCCCGCCCACTTGGGCCCAGGGAGCCTGCTGAGCTCCCAGGCTGATCCCCTGTCCTCCAAAACCCCTCCAGGCCACATGGGTCCTTGGGGGCACAGGAGGGAGGCTGGGGAGAACAGGAGAGGCAGGCAGGAGGAGCCATCCGGAATGAGCCAGAGAGGAGTGGGAGAGGAGCAGAGGGCATTTGCCCTGCCCACTCTAGCCCAGGAAGCCTGCTGGGCTCCCAGGTAAGGTCCTGCACCCTCTGAGATGGCCTTTTCCAGCCCTGTAGGTCCTAAGCATAGGCCCCTCCCACCACCCAAACCTTGCCCTTGCTTAGACCCCACCCTCCACAGCCAAGGCCTTTTCCTCCATTTCTTTTTCTTTTTTTTTTTCTTTTCCACTATTGTGGTACTGATGTACCTTCCAGTTGTTGATTCATCTATATTTATATATTCTTTCTAACATATCTGTTAGTTTTTTAGTCTACTTTTATTTTACTTTGTTATTGTTCTCTTTTATTTATTTATTTTTTTTGCCACCCCACACAGCTTGCGGGATCTTGGTTCATGAGCCGGGGGTCGGGCCAAAGCTCCTGCGGTGGGAGCTCTGAGTCCAAACCACTGGACTAACAGAAAACCTCAGACCCCAGGGAATATTCATCGGAGTGAGATCTCACGGAAATCCTCATCTCAGCACCAAGACCCAGATCTATCCAACAGCCTACAAACTCCAGTGTTGGAAGCATCAGGCCAAACAACCAGTAAGATAGGAACACAATCCCACCATTAAAAAAAAAAAAAAAAAGAGACAGCAAAAAAATATGTCACAGATGAAGAAGCAAGGTAAAAACCTACAAGACCAAATAAATGAAGAGGAAATAGTCAATCTACCTGAAAAAGAATTCAGAGTAATGATAGTAAACATGATCCAGAATCTCAGAAATAGAATGGAGGCACAGATTGAGAAAATACAAGAAATGTTTAACAAAGATCTAGAAGAACTAAAGAACAAACAAACAGAGATGAACAACACAATAACTGAAATGAAAAGTACACTAGAAGGAATCAATAACAGAACAACTGAAGCAGAAGAACAAATAAGTGAGCTGGAAGACAAAATGATGGAAATAACCCCCAAGGAGCAGAATAAAGAAAAAAGAATGAAAAGAATTGAAGACAATCTCAGAGACCTCTGTGACAACACTAAACACACCAACATTCGAATTATAGGGGTCCCACTCAGAAGAAGAAGAGAAAAAGAAAGCATCTGAGAAAGTATTTGAAGAGATTATAGCTGAAAACTTCCCTAACATGGGAAAGGAAATAGTTACCCAAGTCCAGGAAGCACAGAGAATCCCATACAGGATAAACCCTAGGAAAAACAATCCAAGACACATATTAATCAAACTAAGAAAAATTAAATACAAAGAAAAAATAATAAAAGCTGCAAAGGAAAAACAAAAAAATAACATACAAAGGAATCTCCATAAGGTTGTCAGCTGATTTTTCAGCAGAAACTCTGCAGGCCAGAAGAGAGTGGCAGGATATACTTAAAGTGACGAAAGAGAAAAACATACAACCAAGATTACTCTACCCAGCAAGAATCTCATTCAGATTCGATGGAGAAATCAAAAGCTTATCAGACAAGCAAAACCTAAGAGAATTCAGCACCACAAAACCAGCTTTACAACAAATGCTAAAGAAACTTCTCTAGGCGGGAAACAAAAGAGAAGAAAAAGACCCACAAAAACAAACCCAAAACAATTAAGAAAATGGTAATAGGAACATACATATCAATAATAACCTTGAATGTAAATGGATTAAATGTCCCAACCAAAAGACAGAGACTGGCTGAATGGATACAAAAACAAGACCCATATATATGCTGTCTACAAGAGACCCATTTCAGACGTAGGGGCACATACAGACTGAAGTGAAGGGATGGAAAAAGATATTCCATGCAAATGGAAATCAAAAGAAAGCTGGAATAGCAATACTCGTATCAGATAAAATTGACTTTAAAATAAAGACTGTTATAGGAGACAAAGAAGGACACTACATAATGATCAAAGGATTAATCCAAGAAGAAGATATAACAATTGTAAATATTTATGCACCCAACATAGGAGCACCTCAATACATAAAG
>NC_041227.1:50887999-50890025 GCF_002837175.3 Physeter macrocephalus | reverse complement strand
AATGAAATAGAAACAAAGAAAACAGTAGCAAAGATCAATAAAACTAAAAGCTGGTTCTTTGAGAAGATAAACAAAATTAATAAACCCTTAGCCAGATTCATCAAGAAAAAAAGGGAGAAGACTCAAATCAAGAGAATTAGAAAAGAAAAAAGAGAAGTAACAACTGACATTGCAGAAATACAAAAGATCATGAGAGATTACTACAAATTGAAGGAAACTGAAATCATATCAGGCATCTTTTCTGACTACAACACTATGAGATTGGAAATCAATTACAGGAAAAGAACTGTAAAAACACAAATACATGGAGGCTAAACAGTGTGCTACTAAATAACCAAGAGATCCCTGAAGAAATAAAAAATACATAGAAAGGCTAAACAGTGGAGGCTAAACAGTGCGCTACTAAATAACAAAGAGATCACTGAAGAAATCAAAGAAGAAATAAAACATACATAGAAACTAATGACAATGAAAACTCAATGTCCCAAATAATAACAATAATAACAGCATATATATGGGTCTTGTTTTTCTATCCATTCAGCCAGCCTCATTTTGCCTATGGGATGCAGCAAAAGCAGTTATAAGATGGAAATTTATAGCAATTAAATCTCACCTCAAGAAAAAAGAAAAATCTCAAATAAACAATCTAACCCTACACTTAAAACAACTGGAGAAAGAAGAAGAAAGGAAATCCAAAGTCAGTAGAAGGAAAGAAATCATAAAGATCAGATCAGAAATAAATGAAATAGAAACAAAGAAAACAGTAGCAAAGATCAATAAAACCCCAAAAGTGGCAGAATACACTTTCTTCTCAAGTGCACACAGAACACTCTCCAGGATAGATCACATCTTGGGTCACAAATCAAGCCTTGGAAAATTGAAGGAAACTGAAATCATATCAGGCATCTTTTCTGACTACAACACTATGAGATTGGAAATCAATTACAGGAAAAGAACTGTAAAAACACAAATACATGGAGGCTAAACAGTGTGCTACTAAATAACCAAGAGATCCCTGAAGAAATAAAAAATACATAGAAAGGCTAAACAGTGGAGGCTAAACAGTGCGCTACTAAATAACAAAGAGATCACTGAAGAAATCAAAGAAGAAATAAAACATACATAGAAACTAATGACAATGAAAACTCAATGTCCCAAATAATAACAATAATAACAGCATATATATGGGTCTTGTTTTTCTATCCATTCAGCCAGCCTCATTTTGCCTATGGGATGCAGCAAAAGCAGTTATAAGATGGAAATTTATAGCAATTAAATCTCACCTCAAGAAAAAAGAAAAATCTCAAATAAACAATCTAACCCTACACTTAAAACAACTGGAGAAAGACTAAAACCAGATAAAGATGTCACAAAAAAAGAAAACTAGAGGCCAATATCACTGATGAACACAGATGCAAAAATCCTCAACAAAATACTAGCAAACAGAATCCAGTGGCACATTAAAAGAATCATACTTAGAGGAAAACATAGGCAAAACACTCTATGACATAAATCACAGCAAGATCATTTTTGACCCACCTCCTAGAGAAATGGAAATAAAAACAAAAATAAACAAATGGGACCTAATGAAACTTAAAAGCTTTTGCACAGCAAAGGATACCATAAACAAGACCAAAAGACAACCCTCAGAATGGGAGAAAATATTTGCAAACGAAGCAACTGACAAAGGACTAATATCCAAAATTTATAAGCAACTCTTGCAGCTCAATAACAAAAAAACAAACAACCCAATCCAAAAATGGGCAGAAGAACTAAATAGACATTTCTCCAAAGAAGATATACAGATCGCCAACAAACACATGAAAGAATGCTCAACATCATTAATCATTAGAGAAATGCAAATCAAAACGACAATGAGATATCATCTCACACCGGTCAGATTGGCCATCATCAAAAACTCTAGAAACAATAAATGCTGGAGAGGGTGTGGAGAAAAGGGAACCCTCTTGCACTGCTGGTGGGAATAATGTAAATTGATACAGCCACTATGGAGAACAGTATGGAG
>NC_041227.1:50860053-50887160 GCF_002837175.3 Physeter macrocephalus | reverse complement strand
TATATGTATAACTGATTCACTTTGTTGTAACGCAGAAACTAACACACCATTGTAAAGAATTATACTCCAATAAAGATGTTTAAAAAATAAATAATCATATAGCATGATTGAGTGCGGTTTATCCCAGGAATGCAAGGATTCTTCAATATATGCAAATCAATCAATGTGATACACCATATTAACAAATTGAGGAATAAAATCCATATGATCATCTCAATAGATGCAGGAGAAGCTTCTGACAAAATTCAACACCCATTATAATAAAAACCCTCCAGAAAGTAGGCATAGAGGGAACTACCTCAACATAATAAAGGCCATATATGACAAACCCACAGCAAGCATCGTCCTCAGTGGTGAAAAGGTGAAACCATTTCCACTAAGACCAGGAACAAGACAAAGTTGCCCACTCTCACCACTATTATTCAACATTGTTTTGGAAGTCTTAGCCACAGCAATCAGAGAAGAAAAAGAAATAAAAGGAATACAAATCGGAAAAGAAGAAGTAAAGCTGTCACTGTTTGCAGATGACATGATACTATACATAGAGAATCCTAAAGATGCTACCAGAAAACTACTAGAGTTAGTCAACAAACTTGGTCAAGTAGCAAGATACAAAATTAATACACAGAAATCTCTTGCATTCCTATACACTAATGATGAAAAATCTGACAGTGAAATTAAGGAAACACTCCCATTTACAACGAAAATGAATATACTACTCAAAGCAATCTACAGATTCAATGCAATCCCTATCATACTACCAATGGCATTCTCCACACAATTAGACAAAAAATTTTACAATTCGTATGGAAACACAAAAGACGCCAAATAGCCAAAGCAATCTTGAGAAAGAAAAACAGAGTTGGAGGAATCAGGCTCCCTGACTTCAAACTATACTACAAAGCTACAGTAATCAAGACAGTATGGTACTGGCACAAAAACAGAAATATAGATCAATGGAACAGGATAGAATGCCCAAAGATAAACCCACACAAGTAAGGGTACCTGATTTATGACAAAGGAGGCAAGAATATACAATGGAGAAAAGACAGCCTCTTCAATAAGTGGTGCTGGGAAAAATTACAGCTACATGTAAAAGAATGAAATTAGAACATTACCTAACACCATACACAAAAATAAACTCCACATGGATTAAAGACTTAAATGTAAGACCAGACACTATAAAACTTTTAGAGGAAAACATAGGAAGAACACTCTTTGACATAAACCACAGCAAGATCTTTTTTGACCGCCTCCTAGAGTAATGGAAATAAAAACAAAAATAAAACATAGGACTTGATGAAACCTAAAAGCTTTTCCACAGCAAAGCTGTGAACAAGACAAAAAGACAACCCTCAGAATGGGAGAAAATATTTGCAAATGAAACAATAGACAAAGTATTAATCTCCAAAATATATAAACAGCTCATGGAGCTCAATATCAAACAAACAAACAATCCAGTTAAAAAATGGGCAAAAGATCTAAATAGACATTTCACCAAAAGAGACATACAGATGGCAAAGAGGCACATGAAAAGATGCTCAACATCACTAATTATTAGAGAAATGCAAATCAAAACTACAATGAGATCACCTCACTCTGGTCAGAAAGGTCATTATCAAAAAATCTAGAAACAATAAATGCTGGAGAGGGTGTGGTGAAAAGGGAACCCTCCTGCACTGTTGGTGGGAATGTAAATTGATACAACCACTATGGAAAACAGTATGGAGGTTACTAAAAAAACTAAAGATAGAACTACCATATGACCCAGCAATCCCACTATGGGGCATTTACCCTGAGAAAAACATAATTCAGAAGAGTCATGTACCACAATGTTCCTTGCAGCTCTATTTACAATAGCCAGGACATGGAAGCAACCTAAGTGTCCATCAACAGATGAATGGATAAAGAAGATGTGGCACATATATACAATGGAATATTAATCAGCCATAAAAAGAAATGAAATTGAGTTATTTGTAGTGAGGTGGATGGACCTAGAGACTGTCATACAGAGTGAAGTAAGTCAGAAGGAGAAAAACAAATACCGTATGCTAACACATATATATGGAATCTAAAAAAAAAAAAATGGTACTGATGAACCTAGTTGCAGGGCAGGAATAAAGATGTAGACATAGAGAATGGACTTGAGGACACAGGGTGGGAGGGGGAAGCTGGGGCAAAGTGAGAGTTGCATCGACATATATACACTACCTAATGTAAAATAGTTAGTGGGAAGCAGCCACATAGCACAGGGAAATCAGCTTGGTGCTTTGTGATGACCTAGAGGGGTAGGACAGGGAGGATGTGAGGGAGGCTCAAGAGGGAGGGGATATGGGGGCATATGTATGCATATGGCTGATTCACTTTGTTGTACAACAGAAACTAACACAGTATTGTGAAGCAATTATACTCCAATAAAGATCTATTAAAAAAAAATGAATGAGCTATCAAGCCATGAAAAGACATGGAGGAACCTTAAATGTCTATTTCTAAGTGAAAGAAGCCAATCTGAAAAGTCTACATACTTTATGATTCCAACCACATGGCATTTTGGAAAAGGCAAAACTATGGAGACAGTAAACAGATCAGTGGTTGCCAGGGGTTTTGCAGGGAAGGAGGGGGATAGATGGAGCACTGAGAATTTTTCAGACAGTGAAAATACACTGTATGATACCATAATGATGAACACATGTTATTAAATATTTGTTCAAACCTGTAGAATATACAACACCAAAGGTGAACCTTGCTATAAACTATGGACTTTGGGGGATTATGATGTGTCAATATAGGTTCATTAATTATAACAAAGGTACTGCTCTGTGGGAGCTGTTGATAGTGGGGAGGCCATGCATGTGGGGGAGCAGGGGATATATGGGAAATCTCTGCACCTTCTTCTCAATTTTCCTGTAAACATAAAACTCCTCTAAAAAAGCAACGTCTTTTCAAAAATCTATATGAAATTACAACACCAGCTCATATACCATAACAAATGATATAATCAAGTATTTCCACTAACACAGAAATGTCAAAGTTGGGACTTCCCTGGTGGTCCAGTGGTTAAGACTTTGCCTTCCAGTGCAGGTGGTGTGGGTCCAATCCCTGGTTGGGGAGCTAAGATCCCACATGCCTCACGGCCAAAAAACCAAAACATAAAACAGAAGCAATATTGTAACAAATTCAACAGACACTTTAAAAATGGTCCACGTCAAAAAAAAGAAAGAAAAGAAATGTCAAAGTAAAGCAATGTATTATTAATTCAGAAATAGAAAAGCGATGTTGGTCTGCATCTGTCCATCTGCCTGCTGACATAGCCTTCCTCTTCCCTTTCCCCCAAGGTCCTGTGCTGTGCCTTGATCTCTTCATCTGCATTATGGGAATAAACCTACTACTCTCCCTCCTTCGCATCATCAGACTGACTGATAATGCAGCTAAAGGGTTGTGTAAAACATAAAACTACACAAAAAGCAGACATCGCCCTCCTGGTGAGATTGTAAATTACTACAACCCATCTGGAGGGCAAATTGTCAGTATGTATTAAAATATAAAATGCATTTGCCCTTTAACCTGGTGATTCCATTTCTAAGAAAATAATCCCATGCACATGCATGCTCAGGTGCACAAAAATAGACATTGAAAAACGATCACCATAGCACTGCTCACAATAGGAAAAAAAAACCCAAAACATCCTAAATGTCAATCAATAAGAAACTAATATGTTGACTACAACAACTAATGTATTGAATACAATAACATGGCCCATCCATGTTATGGAAAGCTATGCAGCTCTTAGAATGGGATAGGATATAGAAAATATGAATGATGGATTTAAAAAGTAAATTGTTTAGCAATATGTATAGCATGATTTCATATATGTAAAAGTGTGTGTATATAAGTGTGCATGCATGACCATAGACATAATCTGGAAGGCTGCTCATGAAAATGTTAGTAATACTTACTTCTGGGGAGTGAGCTACAATGGGTAGGAAGGAATATCACTTCTTTCTTTATATGCTTTATCAATTTATACATTTAATTATTGCCATAACCTCTTAACTGATCTCCTTGCTTCTTCTCTTACCCCCTGGAGAAGATGGAGTCCTGCTGCTGAATCCTAAGCCAGATCATACCCATCCTCTGCTCAACACCTCCCAAGGCTCCCCAGCTCACTCGTAAGCCAAAGTCCTTGCCATCTCCACAGAAGGCTGTGTACCCCCCCTCTCTCCGACGGTACCCCCAGTTTCTCGCTTGCCCACTCCTCTCCAGCCAAGGGGCTTCCTTGAACAAACCAGGTATGTTCCAACCTCAGGATCTTTGCACAGGCTGCTCCCTCTTCCTGGAAAATCCTTCCTCCCGCTCTCTACAAAACAAACTCCCTCTTCTTCATGACCTGCTCCTGTCCTCTTATGTAAAATTGTAACCGGCAGCCCTTTGCTCTGCTTTTTGCAAAGCCCTCATTCCTTACTACCATGCTATCAGTTGCTGTCTTCACGAGTCAGAATGTAAGCTCCAGGAGACCAGGAACACTGGTTTATCCCTCAAGTCTATCCCTTTTGGTCAGTCGTCCTTGGTCCCCTTTCCTCCACTCTTAGCTGCCTATCTCTTCCAGAATAGACCAGCAACCAGCATCCTTCCTACTCACTTGCTCATATAAGTCATTAATAAATATTTTCAGATATACTAATTCATACTATAGTACAAATGACTCATTATTTCTTCTGTCATAAAGTTCACTATCACATAATTGGGTTGAATCTTCAAGTGATTCTGAAACTGGAGGGTGCATAAGCATCACCTGAGGATCTTGCTCAGCATGAAGATTCTCAGGCCTCAAATCACTGAGGTTCTACGTCAGTGGGTTGAGAGTGGAGCCCAGGAATCTAGATTCTTGAGAAGCACACGGGGAGATTCTGAAAGAGGTGGTCCACTTCAGGGAGCCTGCCAGTGAGCCCCGCTGTTTTCCACTAGGCACTCTGGAGGTCCTTTTGGTGGTAATTCTCTGTCCCATGAATTCACTATTCTTATTCACATGCTAGACTTTAAAAAAGCAACAGAGTCATTGAACTGACACTGTGACACATATAAAACAAGAACTAGAACAGAGCAAGAATCAGATTTCACACTGGACATCTTCACTTGCCTGATCCCAAAGTGAAGTGTTTTCTCCTAAGAGAGACAACCGTTTCTGGCTATTGGTTTAATCAGAATAGATTTTACTGCTTAGGTATATGAAGAACTCACCCCGACTCCCTTCTCCCTCCAGGTCAGAGCTTCCCACAACTAATGTGCATAATGATCACCTAGGGATCCTGTTTAAAATGCAGATTTCAACTCAGTAGGTGTGGGAGGGGCCCCAGATTCTTCATTTCCCCCAAGTTGCTCAATGATGCCAGCCCAGAGACCACATCTTCAGTAGAAAGGGTCTTGACCAGAGACAAAATATAGGTTTCACTTCACATGCCACATTGGAATGATTGGTTGTGCCTGCCTGGCTTACCAGTAGACAAAGATTTGGAGGCAAGACTCAGCTCAGAGGGAAAGAGTGCTGTGATCAATTAGTGATGTCTGTCACGGGCATGAGGTAGAGTTCTATGAGATGCATGCTACCCTGTTCTGGGCTGTGTTCATCCTGCCACTTTATTGGATAGTTGATGTTTAAACAGTACCATCAGTTCAACATGAGGGTTTCTGACTTAAGCTTCTGACATCACCTCAGACATTAATACATTCACAACACACACTCACACACAAATACATCTAGAATATAACTCTGGCTAAAGCCTCGTTTGTTCTTACCTCTTGGAATTTTCAGAGCCTCCAAGTTCCCAGACTTTCCCACAGGGCACCTCCCTCATAGGTCAGCTTCTTTCCACCTCAACCCTCTGTAATCTCTCCCTTAACCAGAGGAGAACAAATATCCAGGAGTTACACATACTCAGAACCTGGTTTTCTTCCAAGAGGTCCCTGCTGCGTACATTCTGCATTAGTTTGCTGGGACCATCGTGACAACGAACCACAAGCCAGGTGACTTAAATTTATTGTCCACCGTTCTGGAGGCTAAAACTCCAAGATCAAGGTGTTGGCAAGGTTGCTTCCTTCCGAGGGCTGTGAGGAAGAATCTGTTCCATGACCCCTTCCTTGGCTTGTAGATGACCCTCTTCTCCTGTGTTTTCATCTGGTCTTCCCACCATATGTATCTGTGTCCAAATTTCCCCTCTTATAAGGGCACCAGTCATATTGGAATAGGGCCCACCCATAGGACCTCATTTTCACTTGATTCCTTCTGCAAAGACCCTATCTCCAAATGAGGTCACATTCTGAGTCAGGACTTCAACATATGGATTTTGAGGGGACAGATTTCACCCCATAACACATTGATGAAGTGTTTTTGACAGAAAAGGTCAGATTTAGAACTCAGTCCATCACCTCCCTTCTACTTCTACTGTTAGCATCAATATTTAATTGACTCTAATCTTTCTTCCACCTTATGGTAGTTTATAGGCTCTACAACAAGGCTTTCTGCTAACAGAGCTATCTGAAACTTCTTAATGGGGCCAAAGGCACCCCCCCGCAATCTATCCCCTCTCTATCCTACTCTCTGACTTTTCTATTTTTTCTTTCCTTTGGAAATGTAAAACACTTGAGTACAATAGGTTGAAAACAACAACAACAGAGGTGGCCAGTGTGATCGAGCTCCTCATCCGGGCATCTCATACCTACGTCCCACAGAGAGAGGGTCCATTTGGACACAACAAAAGTCATTTTCTAATAAAGTTCCCCGGGGAAGCAGTGGAGGCTGGCCTGACCTCCCATTTCAATGGCGCCCACGTGGGCTGAACCCAGAATCATCTGCTTCCTCCACAGCAGGCAGGCTCAAATCCACACAACAGTAATGCACAGAAGAGCAGATTTTGGCGACGATGCAGAGTTTCAGCCAAAATAAATGCTACCACCTGGTAGCTTTCAAACAGTATCCATGCCGGTATTTCATTTGGGCTGAAAACACTAGAAAAATAGTATTTTGCATTTTGCACCTGTAGCCATGGTCCCTGTCAGCCACACATCACTTCACAATGATGCCATTGAGGAGGGAGGGAAAGGGTATTCTAAAGGGGTCTAAGCAGTGAGGGCATGTTGGATTCAGAGTTTCTAATAAGATGTGACGGGGGAAAAAGCCATGGTATCCTACAAAATTTTAACAGCCATTTCTTCAGAAGCGCGGATATCTTACTATCCCCCACTTGATGCACATTTCAGTGTTCCCTTTGTTAAGTCAGTGGTACCTCTGCCAAAACGCATTCACTTATCTCATTATAGTTTAGCCTCTCTTATGTTCCAAAAACTAAGCGTGGCGGTAAATGCTACATCCCGCACAAGGGCACACACGCATTCATTTAGCAGGCACACTATAGAGAAATCTGACTTAATGAAAGTTTATTTGAAGAGAATGCTTATTTAAATGCAGTCTACTCTTGCAAATGGAAATGGGTTATTTTTGGATAATTGCATAGCTGGGTGAGCTGTGCACTCACTCTGCTGGGTGGCCTGACTGTTTCTTAACCTTTTCTAACTGGAAAAAATGTATATATTTTTTTCATCTGCAGAGAGAAACTAATGGGATTTCATTAGGTCAAGAGTATGGTCATGAAGCTTAAGGACTGAGGAGAAATGCAAACAGGAATCCTCAAAGAATGATATTGGGGGTAGGAAAGGGGGTGGAGGCGACAGAGCTGAAAGCCTCTCATTTTGATACTGCTGAGTATTAGGTCCAGCAAAGATGACTAATAAGGGTTTTTAAATATCTAATTACAGTAAACAGTCTTCCCCTTTCAAACAAAAAGCTTCATTTATGCCTTTTTAGGAGTCAAGAGGAAAGCCACCCTATAAATACCATGGGGAAGATATTGAGAGTACCCCAGCAAGCCCTGTTGTACAGTTGGCATTCTGTATACACAGGTGCAAAACCCGTGGATACAAGAGGGCCGACTGTATTCATTGTACTGTACCATTTTATATAAGGGACTTGAGCATCCATGGATTTTGGTATCTGTGGGGGCTTCTGGAGCCAATCCCCTGAGGATACCAAGGGATAACAGTACTCGAAAGGCTGGTGGCAATTGCAGGAAAAGAGATGTCTGTGAGCTTGAATGCCCAAACAAGGTGAGACTGGGACAGGTCCATCTGAGCATGACATCTGTAAGGGGTCTCTGAGTGCCTGCACCCCATGCTCCATTCCTTTCTGAACACAGCACCCACCCTTCCCCAAATGGTGGGCCATGCGGGAACTCAGCCACCACCTTTTTTTAAAAAATATCTTTATTGGAGTATAATTGCTTTGCAATGGTGTGTTAGTTTCTGCTGTATAACAAAGTGAATCAGCTATATATATACATATATTCCCATTTCTCCTCCCTCTTGCATCTCCCTCGCACCCTCCCTATCCCACCCCTCTAGGGGGCCACAAAGCACCGAGCTGATCTCCCTGTGCTATGCGGCTGCTTCCCACTAGCTATCTATTTTACATTTGGTAGTGTATATATGTCCATGCCACTCTCTCACTTTGTCACAGCTTACCGCCCCCTCCCCATATCCTCAATTCCATGATCTAGTAGTTCTGTGTTTAATTCCCATCTTACCCCTAGTCTCTTCATGACATTTTTTTTTCTTAGATTCCATATATATGTGTTAGCATACGGTATTTGTTTTTCTCCTTCTGACTTACTTCACTCTGTATGACAGACTCCAGGTCTATCCACCTCATTACAAATAACTCAGTTTCATTTCTTTTTATGCTGTAGTTTTGATTTGCATTTCTCTAATGATTAGTGATGTTGAGCATCCTTTCATGTGTTTGTTGGCAATCTGTATATCTTCTTTGGAGAAAGAAGAGTTATGTCTTCTGCCCATTTTTGGATTGGGTTGTTTGGTTGATATTGAGCTGCATGAGCTGCTTGTATATTTTGGAGATTAATCCTTTGTCAGTTGCTGCATTTGCAAATATTTTCTCCCATTCTGAGGGTTGTCTTTTTGTCTTGTTTATGGTTTCCTTTGCTTTGCAAAAGCTTTTAAGTTTCATTAGGTCCCATTTGTTTATTTGTGTTTTTATTTCCATTTCTCTAGGACGTTCGGCCACCACCTTTCACTCTCATGGCTCCGTTTATCTCAGTTACGGATTTCCATGGATGGCCTCTGGACAGCATCCCATCCTGACCTACCTGGATGTAAAGGATTCCCCTCCTTCCCATAATCCCACACCTACAAGCAGCTCCCTACTTTATCCTGAATTCAGGAAAAGAGCATGGGCCCTAAGAAATTAAGATGAGCTGCTGTCTTGAAGCATCCATATCACATCTACAGCCTTTCCATCGACCCACCCCTGTCCTTTTAATCTGTGGTCAGTACTGAACGCCCAGCTCTAAGCCAGGGGTTCTAGAGGGGACACTCACTCTGTGTGAAAGACACAGACTCCGTCTCAAAGGGTGGGAGTTGCCTTGCACAAGTGACTGAGACATAAGTTTCTGCAACTTGAAAACCAGAACCGGAAGCAAACTAACAGACAAACAAACAAAACCCTGCAGTAAGATGATGGGCACTAAATGTAGAGGACTCATTATCTGCAAGACATAGCATAAACCATCAGTAGACATTTAAAGACTAGATGAGTTTGGAGATAGTGGCTCCCTAATGAGAGATTAAGGGAAATGAGCTGGGACTTGGTGGGAAGGGATAGAGAGGACCTCTATGGCAGAGGGGGTGTTGCCTTAGCTTCTGTGATTTCCCCAAGATGTAAGTGAAAGGGGAGTTGTACGGAAAGGTCGGGGATAAGCACCCATCCTTTGTATGCAGATGCCTACAGTCTGGGACCTGGTCAGAAGCCCAAGGGAGGTGCCTAGGGCATACATTATACTCTCTGACATGGATTTAGTATCCTCACCCCTGAATACTTGGACTTGGGCCAAATAACCTCTCTGAGCTCCAATGTCTCCATCCCTCAAGCAAGGTGAATACAATCTTCCCTGCCTACCTTTCATTAGAACCATCTTCATGTTTTTAATCATTAAAATGTATTGAACACTTATTATATGCCACTCACAGAAGTGGGCACTCTGCATACAGCATCTCACTCAGTTCCCACAATAGCCTTAGGAAACGAAATCACGTTGCCCATTTGATAGACAGAGAAGGATAAACACTTGCGTAAGTCCACTCCGCTGCAGGTGTCAGAGCAAGATTCACAGGGTGCTTGTTGATGTGTTTTACAAATCACAAAGCACCAGCAAATGTTACAGGTCTCTTTCCCAATGTGTCCACAAGGATTTGCAAGCATCGCTTCTAATTATTGGGAAGCCCTCAGGTGGGAGCTGAGAAACTATTTTCAGCCAAACAGAAGTAGGTTGGCTCAGAAAATTCATATGTCCACTCCCCAAGAACATTCTTACCTCTGATCACTGGAGCTCAGACCCAACTAGGGAAGGGCCAAGGGTACCTGGCAGCAGAGTACCCCCAAAACCAAAGCAAATGAATGTGGTTTCATAAAGGGCCAGGTTTAACCAATCCACCAGTTGTTTTCCCAGGGGGTCAGGGCAGGGGGAGTCAAATTTCAATGCCCATGTCTTTTTGAAAAAAATACCATTAAAAACTCATAACAAAATATGATAATTGATTGGGTATCAAATCGACCTTTGGCTCTTCTCTCCCAAACTCAACCAGTTACCACTGGTTGAAGTGGTGTGAAAGGGCATGAAGAGGTCCCATGGGGGCAGGGACTTTGTCCAGTTCATTGTTATATACTCAGTGCCTGGCATACGGTAGGTGCATACTAAAGGAATGACTGTCTAGCAGGTGGCTGCTGTGAATCTTCCGTAAAAATGCTGAGAAACATGGCACTTCTCAATGGAACCCAAAATGGCAGGTATTGGACTCACCCCGAGGGAGGAGGAATGCCCTGTGTTTTCAGAATCAGCCAGTGAAGCAACTCAGACTGGTGTTTGACTCTGCAGCCTCTGCACATACAGCTCTCGCTTTTCTGCAAGTAAAAAATGCCCATTCCCAGAGTTCTAGGCACTAATGGAAAGAACGAGAAAGGGAGAATGTAAGTGTTTCCAGCCCTGCAGGTTACTGCTGTTACTATCTTTGCTTCTGGGGTGCTGAGGGTGGTCTGCAATGCCAGACAGTTCAGCCCGGTTGGATGGTGGAAGCCAGCTTGGCAGCACGTGTGTAACAGAGCAGCCAACAGCTTGGAGCCCTATCCTCCCACCAAGGGAAACTCAAGGCCAATGGAACCTCCTAGCATGGAGGCTGAACTCTATCATAGATGCTGCTGGTGTTCTGGGAGCCATAACAGTCAATCCCCCTGGGACAAGGGGCCCAGATGGCAGTGGTGGTGAGCTGGAGAGTTCAGAAGCCCAAATGCTGCCATACCATCCCGCCCCACCGCATCTTCCAGCTTGTAAAAGACTTTCACATCCTCTCACATATTCATGTGGTCGAATACTTGTTGGGCACCTACTATGTGCCTGCCCCACTTCTAAGCACAGGGATGCTGCCATGAAAAAGATACAGCACTTGAACAATTGAGGTGCATGCATCCTTCTGGGGGGATAGAGAGAATAAAGAAATAATATAATGCCAGAGAGGGATAGATTCCTGGGGGAAAAAAAAACCGATCCAGGAAAGCCAACAGAAGAAGGTGCTATTTTAGACAGGAAGCTAGGAGCAGGGTTCTTTCTGGACGTGGCAATTCAGCAAAGACCTGAGTGAAAGGAACGAGCTGATGAGCTTTGTGAATCTCTGGGTCTGAAGTGCAACCGAGTCACCGTGGTCTGTGAGACCTCGACCTGCTCATTATCGGGTGGAAATCACTTTTCAAACCCAAGTTTTAAAAATATTCCCTTGGAGTAAAGTATTCTCAGATTTGTGCTGACTTCAGGAGACAAGCAGACTGCCTTGGCAGCAATTTTTAAAAATAAAATGAAAAGCAATTATGATCCATCGCAGCAATTTACTCAGCGAAAATCTGGGGAGCAAAAAAGGTAAACACATCTCCTTCCCCACAAGGGTCTCCTGAGCTGGGGTCTTTCCTCGTGGCTGGGAGCCGGCTTTCTCTCTCTCCAGGATGCTGGTCCAGGCTGTTTTCAGAGCTTCAGGGACAGGTGTGCGCTCTGATTTCCAGGTACAAACCAGCTCTCATCAATGCACACAGCCAGGAGTGAGTCACCCTCAAGCACAGCCAATTCGGGCCACGAGCAGCAAAGACAAAGGAGAGCATTTGTGTGTTTCCCAGACATGACACATCCTAAGGAGGGTGCAGCCAAATCAAGCCTCCCGAGGTCTGAGGGTTGATCTGCAGTCAAAAAAGCTTAAAATGACACAGAAAAGGAAGGGAAGGCTGCCCAAATCATGCAACTCTTTTAACCTAGCCAGACACCCTACGTTCTCCTGACTAGCACATTTTCGCCCTAGTTTCTTATCTTGGTTTCTAACCACCCACCCCCATCTTAGCGAGTCCCTCTATTTTAACATTAAGTTTTTAAAAAATATGTGCAAATAGTACATGCTCAGAATACACAGAAAAGCCGAACGAAGGGAATAAAAATCATTCATGGTGTCACACCATTCAGCAATAACGGCTTTTCACGTTGTGCTGTACACCCTTCGAGAGTTTTTCTTTCCCATCTTATTTGTGGATACGTATTTTTAAACAAGCCATAGCCATACGATCTGTCATTTAACATAATTTTTTTCACTCAAGGAATCAGAAATATCTTCCCAGGCCCATGTAAATGACAGAGTTATCCAAATGTGTTTACCAAATCAGATTTAATGGCTGCAGAGGATTCCATTTTATGGCCAGACCATAATTTATTTGATTTTTCCTGTTACTGGAATTTTCATTATTATAAACAATGTAGTGATGAGCATCGCTCACTCCTTCATTTAACAACTATTTATAGAGTGCCTTCTGTGGCTAAGTTTGCGAGCACATCCTTAATTATTCCCTGAGGACAAATTTCTCGAACTGGAATTGCCAGGTCAAAACACAAGTGTGCATTTAAGGCTTCTGAAACAAGCATATTTGTCTTATTGTCAAATCTCCCCCCAAAACGTTGTTCCAAGTTGTACTGCTACCAGCCTAGGATGCAAGTGCCTGGCTTCCAAACTCTTTGGCAACATTGACTTTTTTTCCTTTCTTTGGCCAACTTTGTAGGAGACAAAAGATGTCTTGTTTCACTTTTCAATCCTTTGTTGCTAGCCAGCCTGAACATTTCTCCATGTGGGCTGGTCATTTAGATTTCTCTTCCTGTGAACTGCTTATTCATAGCTTTAACGATATGTCTTAATTAAGTCTTAGGATGAAGAGGAAAGAATGGAGAAAATTAATAATTATTGAGTGCTTGTTATTTTCCAGACAGCGTACACTCCTGGCTTTGAGGGGAAATACGTATCCTTACAACACATCTATCTTTGTCCCCATTTTATAGGTGATGATGTACACCTTGGAGGGTATACCTGTCCTAGGATGCAGGGTCAAGGGCAGAAGCAGAAATCAAACTCCCCCATGGAAGCTTGTGTCCAGCACTGTCTCCTGTGGGGTGTTTAAACTTGCTTTGATTCTGGGGTCACTGTGTCGAGGGAAACTGTGTAAGAGCCAGAACTAAGGTGCTCCGGTCCTTACCCTGGGGTCCTGCCCCAGCACCCAAGTCACTGGACGCTGAATGGCTTCTTCAGAGAACCTGCCATGTCAAATTATTTTTATCATTTTAGCCCAAGAGCCTCTAGGAATATGTTCCCTAGGAAATACTTGGAAAGAGTAACTACCAAATGGCTGGGCCAGATCTTTCTCACTGCAGCAGAGTAGCTAAAGAACCATTTTAGAAGCAGGGCAATTACGGATTTCACATTCTTATATACGCTTCAGAAGTAGCCTTATCTACTCTGAATATTTCATATAAATGGAATCGCACAATATGTGAGCTTTTTTGGTCTTCTTTCACTTAGCGTGACGTTTTCTAAGGTCACCCATGTTACAGCATGTATCAGTTATTTCATTCCTTTTATGGCTAAATAATATTCCATTGTATGGATAGACCAGAATTTGAATATCCATTCATCTGATGATGGACATTTGGGCTGTTTCTACCATTTGGTTGCTGTGAATAGAGCTGCTATGGACACGTGGACATGTATTTGTTAGAGGACCTGTTTTCAGATCATTTGGGTCTATAACTAGGAGTGGAACTGCTGGGTGTTTGTTTCTATTTTCTGGTTCATCAGACTGTCAGAGCCTCGAGGGAGGAGGTTTTGTTCACCAATTTACCCCTAGAGCTTCAGGTAACTGCCCTGGTTTGCCTGGGACTGTTGAATTCCCCAGGACATGGGACTTTCAGTGATACAACTGGGAAAATCCCAAACAAACCTAGACAAGCTGGTCACTTTACCAATGTCTAGGACATTATGTGACATGGAACAGCTACTCAGTAAATATTTTTAAAATTAAAAGTTCCTGCCATTTATTCAGCATTTAGTTAATCACGACATGTCTCAGCATACTGAGGTTTAAAGGGAAGGTTTTTTTAACGCAATGAGGTATTAATAGCAATCTATAAGATGACAGAAACCCACACTTTCAGTGCAGTTGAAGCATACACAGAAGGGAGCATGGAAGTTTTAAATCGTGAAACTGTAGGTGGTTGCAGTGTTAAGGCTGTTTGATAAAGACACTCAAGTAGTATCAAGGCTTCCCTGTGCTGGTGAGAAAGAGCAGCTTCATGTGCCAAAAACCAGAGCAGAATATTTTTTCCTTATACTAAGTGAGATCAGACAGATCAGAAAAACACTGCTCATGACAGAGAGTCACACTGCTATCTTTTTAGAGAAAGGCAGAGGCCTGTGGGAAATACCACAGCGCATTCAGACAGGGATTGAGATTAGTTATGAGAGCTTTGGTTCTAACCAAGTAGAGATCCAGCAGGCGCTTGGCACTGGAAGTAAAGGAACCTCCTTCCATTCTGTGCCATTAAGAACAGCAATGGGAGAGCACCTCACACCTGTTAGAATGGTTATTATATTAAAAAAAAAAAGAAAGATGACAGTTGTTGACAAGGATGTGGAGAAAAGGGAACCTTTGTGTATTGTTGGTGGGAATGTAAATTGGTGCAGCCACTATGGAAAATAGTATAGAGATCCTTCAAAAATGAAAAATAGAATTACCATGTGCTCCAGCAATCCCACTTCTGGGTATATAGCCAAAGGAAATGAAATTAGAATCTCAAAGAGATACTGCACCCCCATGTTCACTGCAGCATTATTCATAATAGCCAAGACATGGAATCCACCTAAATGTTCATCAAAGGATTAATGAATAAAGAAAATGTGATCTATACATACAATGGAATAGTATTCAGCCTCGGAAAAGAAGGAAATCCTGCCATTTGTGACAACATGGAGGAATCTGAGGACATTATGTTAAGCAAAATAAGCCAGACACAGAAGGACAAATACTGCAAGATACCACTTAAATGAGGAATCTAAAATAGTCAAACTCAGAAGCAGAGAGTGGAAGGGTGGTTGCCAGGGGCTCTGTGTGGAGCGGACAAACAGAGAGATACTGGTCAAAGGGTACAGCTATATTGGATGATCAAGTTCTAGGGATTTACTTACAGCATAGAGCTTACAGTGAACAATACTGCGTTATATACTTAAAAATTTGCTGAGAGTAGATCTTATGTTAAGTGCTCTTATCACAAAATAATAATAATAATAATAAAGAGGGTGGAAGGAAAGTTTTGGAGGTAATGTTGTGTTTATGGCATAGATTGTGGTGATGGTTTCATGGGTGTGTACTTATCTCCAGACTCATCAAGTTGTATACATTAAATATGTTCACAGTTTTTGTATGTCAGCATACTTCAATAAAGGGGGTTAAAATTTTTTAATAATTTTTTTTAAAAGCAGAGATGGGAATAGTTACACAAATTGTTGACAAGACTCTGAACTTGCAGTGACTGCAGAAGGAGAGCCTGAGAATTCTGTGTATTTGAATGTCCTGATAGAATTGGATGGCATTTCAGCGAATGTGTGAGATGGAGGGAGGCAAAAGAGAAGTCAGGGATCAAACAGGCAGGACCGTGAGAGACTCGGAGGAGGAGCCACAAAAGAAGTGGGAGCATCAGAACAGACACGCATCTGACTTCGCCAATCCCCACCGTGAACAAACAGCATGTACACCCGAAGGGGGCCTCATGTTTCCATTGACTATTCTGTAAAGCTGTACGTTTCATGCCATTATGCCATTATTAATTCAGACATTCTAAACTAAACCTTGTCCTTCTATATAAGTAGTCAGGCTAAAGAAAGCCTTCCGACACTGCTAAAAATAAATATCTGAAGAAAAGTGAAGAAAGGAAACAAACATATATTTATAAAGTGTGTGTGTGCATGCTTTCAATGCTACAACACTTCAGAAATGTATACACTATTCACCCCCATTTTATGGATGTGGCAACAGAGGTTCAGCAAGCTGAACGGATTTCCTCAAAGTCAAAAGATGGTAAATGGAGGAGCTGAGATTTAATCCTGTTTTGACTGCAAATGCCTTGTCTTTGCATTGTATCACGCTGCATCTCTCATGTCCCACTAACTCTTTCTGAATGGGCTCAACAGGGAAGTGGAGTCAAGGTGCACTTTCCTTGGAGGGTCAGTAGCTATTTCCCCACAATGGGGTATTAAGGAGCCTTCCTCCTGTCTGACAGACCACAATTACCTGGATGTGCACTCATAACCTTTCTCCACCATGTCCAAAAGGTGAAGGTCTTTGGTTAGATTAGGATGTCAAATTTATCATTCCCTGTTTCTTTTAACATCCAACACCTTGTAGTTGCAACACATCATTTCTTTATCAGGGATCAGCAGAACTGTGCTCATAGGAGCTTTCCTATTCTGGGTCTTAATTTTGTACATTTCCAGTTTCCATGGAGACACTACATTCTAGCATTCTAAGAGTGTCACTCTAAAACAATGTGAAAACAAAGCAACTTCATAGAAATGGCTCACTCTGGACATCACCAAGCAACACCCTCATCAAATACACAGGACTGCTGTGCTGTGTTTTGGAGTTAACTGCTGGGGCCAAGCTCCCTTCTTTTCCCCCCATTCAAAGAGGCACATTTCATGCCCATCCTGGGGACCAAGCTCATAGTTACAAGAGCATCTCCAGGTCCCCCTGCTTCAACTATTGCACCACTGGTATAATAAAGTCGAGAGGTAACTATGGCAACATTATTCCAAGGATAAATACCACAATATCGCCTTCAACATTTTTCCCCCACAAACAAATGAAAAACCGAGAACATGTAGGATTAATAGCATCACTTGTTAAAAAGCCAGTGGACGGCAGAGTTCAGAAAAGCTTTAATTAGTGGAGTCTTCCTTGGCTCAGTTTGACACTTGCTCTGTGCCTCCCACAGAGGAAGCACATGTGGGTGGTCAGCCTCAGAATTCACTGTCACTGAACCTGGGCACCATCGGGAACCCCAACCTGGGTTTCTGGAAGTTCACAAGATGTCCTGGGTCTGCTTTCACTAGAAGAGTCCGTGTTGTAGGCAGGGGTAACAGCTTACCTCTGAAGTGGAGAACTTCATGGTGGGTCGGGGTCAAGTACGTTCATGTTGACCAGAGCATAGGGAGGGAAAAGGATTCATTGTCAGACCTTCCCATTGCTTAAGACTTGATAGAAGTAGTTTAGCACAGTGGTTGAAAGCATGGACTTGGAATCGGACAGATAAACTGAGTTGAAGACTCTGTTCCTCCACTTTCTAGCTCTTTGACATTAAGCAACTTATTGAACCTCTCCAAGTCTCAGTTTCCTCATCTGTAAAGCGGGGATAATGGCCAACCTCATAGCATTGTTGTAAGGATTAAATGAAAGCGCAGGGTGTGGCAACGCATCCAACAAAACCCACTTCTCTTGGCTCACGTCTATAATATATCTCCCAGTCCTACTGTTCCTGAGTTATGACCAGTGCAGTATGAGTTGAAATGACGTATTCTTCTAGGCTAGCCCATTAAAAGCTTCCCACCTATGCCCCTCCATGCTCTTTCCCCCGTCTGCTGGTTGAATGCCAACACCAAGGGCAACCTTGGAAGCTATTCAGTAATGATGGCGGATCATCTGAGCTTAATTTGGGGACTAAATCAACTTGAATGACTGCAAGGACCAAAGCTCCCCCATCCTTTGCCAACCAGGAACACCTGAATTAAGAAGTTATTGATAAAGAAATAAACTTCTATTGTGATAAGCTACTGCAGTTTTATCATCTAGCACAACCTTTAATTATACAAATGCAACATGCTTAGCCCAGTTCCTGACACACAATGAAAAAGCAGTATCTGTTAGGTGTATTATTGAGAAGAGGTCACTTTTCCTGAAAAGGTGGTCAATTTGCCAAGAACTCTGGCAAATACCATCTCTGCTGATTTCATGGAGTCTATTTGATTCATAGAGTTAGGCGTAAGCTTTTCCGCTGCAATAAGTAATGAAGTACAAATTGAGGAAATTAGTTATCAATTAGTCATTCGATGGTTGGGGAAGGCAGGCGGCAGGCATAAATGGTGCCAGATTAGTTAAGCCACGATAAATTTTATTGCTCTACAAGGATTGGGTCTTTATCCATTACTTCTCAAATTTATCTTTATTATTGGCCCCTGGACATGAGACAGGGCCTGGACGTGGAAGGAGGTAAAAGACCAGCCAGGGCATTTGAGAGATGTGATGAAATTCACAGCAAATATGGTCCTCATGGAGGCTATTTATGAGCAACTGAGAGAGGAAGAGGCACCAGGGAAGCTATGTTAATCTTTTCTCTCTGCCCTTTCTGTAGGGTTTCCAGTTTTCCTAAGGAAATCCCGAAGTTTGCATGCCCTTTCCCTATAATTATCACAATGTACTAAAATCCCGTGGCGCTTTGCATGTCAATCCACTGCAGGAGGTAAGAAGGGATATTTCTGCTCATCTGGAAAATGTAAGAACCGGACTCATGAGATTAAGCTACAACTGACAAAGGGGAGGGTGTGGACCTTTCTAGTCTGCAAGTGCCTGTGACTGACTACATCTTTGTTATCTCTCCTAGTGCCTATCTAGTGCCTAAATTTGTTCATAGCTTTTCATTATGCTTACTAGGATATCCAGACTTTCACCGTGACCTCTGAGGACTTCCAAGATCTGGGGCCTGCATGCTCTCGAAGTTTATCTGCTACCATTCTCCCCTCTTCACCATGCCCTCCAGCACCAAATGAATTGGATGGAAGCTGGTAAAATAAATTCCTAGGGAAAGTGGTCTTCTTTAACGGTCAACCAAGGCCCTTTACGTCATAGGCTAAGTTTCAGGAGAAGCCACTGGCTTAGTCTATGTAACACCCAACAGCCACATGGCATCAGTGATTCATTCAACAGGGTCAGACTGGACCAAAGCAATGGGCTTCTAACCAAGACTCTCCCAGTCTTGGTTCCATTCAATCTAACCCTCACTCAGCTACCAAGATCATCAACTAAAACACTCCTCTATAATAATAATAGCTAAAATGCACCTAGCACTAACTAGGTCCAAGGAGTGGTACTAAGCATGTTACATACATGAACACATTTAATAAGAACTTTAGAGGCAAGGTATCATTTTTGTTCTCATTCTACTGATGAAGAAATTAAAGCTTAGAGAGGGTAAAATAGCTTGTGTGGCAGAGCCTAGACTCAAAACCAGGTATTCTGGGTTTCAACTACCATATTTTGCCAACTCCAGTAAAATATTTTTGTGGCCAAAGCTACCCTCAAAAGCCCCCTAATACTCCCATAAAGTACCACACATGTGGTTTCGCATTATCAACACTTGTACATTAACTCATGCACTAAAGCTTGAGGACTGTTAAGCTAGATTAGGAAAAGAAACAAAAAGACAGGCTATATTAGATAATTATCAAATACCTAAAGGTTAATAGGTAATGAGTAGGGAATCCTTTATTGTTTCTGCTTTTGCAGGGTTCAGGTCTTTGGTTTTCCTATTAAGACTCTATGACTTCCACATGGTTGTCTACTTGTTCATGGATATGTAAATTAAATGAGACAGAATGATATAAATGGAGTAGTACCCTATATAGAGAGAATAGCAGTGGTGGCATGATAAATGCTTAACCACCCAGCTCTCTAGGTGAAAATCACTGACTTATAGTGTTTTCTGGTTTCCAGGGTGTAAATATTCCAACAATAGCCGATTTCAAGGTGCCAATATGACACCAACCAACTGGCAGATTTCCTTGAAATTAGACAATCCATTCTTCCCAGCCAGTATGAGCTGGCTCCAACACACCATGGGAGGGCAGGCCCTACAGACAGCTCTTAGAGAGGCAATTTCACTGCACATATTTGGAGAGATTCTCTCTGTCTACCACATAGAAACAGAGTTGTAACTCTTTCTCAAGTGAAAAATGCAGCCAAAATTCTACACAATTATATTCTAAACATTTTTGAGAATAAACAGTAAAGTAATAACTGGTGTACAGAGTGTAGAATTTATAGACAACTTACAAGATATACCAAGATATTTTTCTCTTAAATTTTCTACGTAATGGCACTGAAATCTTTTTTTCTAGAATTTTAATAAGAACATTATGAGGACTGAGCTATACTCATTGTTATTATTCAGTTATTATTGTCACTGGGGGGCATTATTAAAGTTCAGTACACGCGTGTGCACACAAAAATATTTGCATTCTTTTTTGAATGATGTTTTGTACATGTTTTCCTTTGCTCTAAATTTATTTCCTTCAGTCTACTTTGAAACAAAATGTGTGTCTCAGAGTTGTACGAATCCCAAGTGAGGAGTGAGCAAAGTTCTATCTCCAGGCGTTGTCTAAATTACTCAGTAGTTTCATGCAACCCAAATTGCTTCTCCTCCTTAGCCTCCTAATAGGTTCTCTTATCACAGGTAATTCAGAGAGATGAGTTACCAACCTTTTCTGAAACATTTGTAAAATGCTTGTTCATCTTTGATTTGGGTGGGGGGGCATTCTCTCTGGAGGGGAAAAGAAGGATTCTGTGACCCATGAAGCAAGCAGCCTCCTAGGAAGCCCAGCGCCATGATTATGAGGCTCAAACAGCTCGGTGAGTGGCAAAAATAGAAGGGAGCCCTCCAAACGGATAGAATATTCAGCTGTTTGGAATCAAAGATAAGCTATCTCAGTTTTGAAACAGTGCACTTTTTTCCTTCTATTAAAGTAGCTGATATTATATAGATATGCTATTTTTCAGTTCTTCTGGGCGACTACCCACACCAAATGTTCCTCACCTTCAGTGCAATCCTAGAGCTGATGAAGTTTTGCTGTTCTGTGTTTGTGTGACTTTGGGTAATTGTCTTGCCCTCTCTGGCCCTCATAGTCCATCCTACTGAACTGAGAACATTATGATCCACCGTCACCCTGTGGCCCCCATCCCCTCTCTGAGACCAAGGTCAAATATGTGCAAATCTATTTGAATTTAAGTAGACGTCTACACCGGATATATTAACTTCTCTATTCAGTGGCTTCTGAGAAGTGTCAAATGACATAATGGATAGGAAAGCTCTTTGGGAAAAAAGAAAGATAAGGGCTGCACAAATGTAGGGCATTATTAATGTTAATTACTTGCAAGTGATATGCATAATGCCCAGAATCAGTGAATTTTAGAGCTGGGAAGAAACTTTATAATCACCCAGTCTAATCCAACATCTCTCTACCAGACCCTAAATATTAGAGCCTGCAGAGAGAGAGAGCTCCTTAAACTGCCTGGATGGAGAGAAAGCGACATTTCGTCACATACAGGTCACCTAATCACAAGAAAATGACCACCGTTTTCTGAGGCTGATTCAGGTGGCAAAAGCCTTTTACTTCATTTTAACTGAGATCAGTGTGAGCAGGTAAATGTTTAACCACTGTCTCTCCCCTTCCCCTCACTCCATTAAAAGCCCTGATGTTCACTGTTTGCCAATTCCTGTGGTGTCAATACTCCACTGTGGCCAATTTCAAGTTATCAGCAGGAAGCTGCTGAATGTGGAGTTAGGAAGAGACACACACAGTGCTTCTTCTGATCTGGTTTGAGCCAGCTCCAGCCGCCCACACTGCCTCCAATGACTTCAAAATCACTGAGTCCCTGGCCTCAAGGGATTCCATGAGCAGCTATGGAGATGGATTTGTGAGCAGGTAACTAAAACACAAGCTGATTAGAGTAATAGTGGAGAAAGTGGGTTCCAGGTGCTGTGGAGGCCCAGAGGACAGAGCAGTTAATTAAAGAGCAGCTACAAGGAGGAAGCTTTTGAGATGGGGTTTGAGGAATGTGAAGGAGCATGCTAGGCGAGCAAGGTGAGGGGTAACAGGAAAGAACTCCAGAGGGAGAGCGTGGCACAAGCAAAAGCAAAGAGGTATGAGTGTTTTCAGGGCATGGTAACCGGTCAGATGTGGTTGAAAGTTTTATACTAAAGCAGCTCCCAGCCCAGAAGCTGGTGGCAGGAGGAAGGAGCCTTTCAGAAGTCTTTCTCTATTTCATAAGATATGTCCTTTCCACTGAGAGGATGCACTCTAAGAAAGCACTGTCCGATAGAAATACAATGCAACCCATACATGGGATTCTAAACTTTCCAGTAGTCACACTAAAACAAGAAAAAATAGGTAAAATTATTTTTAAATGTTTTAGTTAACCTAATACATAAAAAACATGATGATTTTAATATGTGACACTGGCCGTGTTTCACATGCTAAGTGACATGTGCTGATGGCTCCTGTGTTGGATGGCACAGCACTAAGGTGTTATGATCTCCTTGGGAGAACATAAAAATCTCCTCCCTCCCCAGGGCATGCTCTGGACAGGCATTATTTGGTTTAAAAGAACTCTGATTTCTATGATCTCATGGCATTGCCTCTGACAAAACTTGATTACAACCCACAACCAGTGGCATCAGTCAGTAAAAACTCAGAACAAAAGTCTCCCACCCAATGTCACTATTAAATTTACCCCTGGGACATGAGTGTTCCAGCTTCTATTTCTTCAGGTGAGTGGACTCACTCCTGGAGAAACAGGGGAGAAACAGAGAATGCATCTAACATCTGCATATCTATTCCTTTTCTCCATTCTCTCCAGCCAGAACATAGCAGAAACTCCACCTTTGAGGGTTATGAGAATTACAATGGATTCCTCTGAGAAAAGAACTTAGAAAAGAACCAGGCTAACAGCAGGTGGAAACAGACCTTTGCTATCTTTATTATGCGCACAGACATCCTGCCTGACAACACATGCTCAGTGAGATTTTATTGCCCTTGGTTATTACACAGATCTTGAGGCTGACTAAGCTCAAGGACACCTTGATCCCACCCCTCAGCCAGCTCTCTCTCCAGGGAGTTTCTTGAAGTTGCTCTTACTCAGCCCACCTGGTTCTTTCAGCCTAGACTATCCTTTGTGCTACTTCTGGAGGGTCAAATCGTACCCACCTGAAGCCTCATTCTTCCATGAACCCAGCTTGGGCTTGCACAGTCCTCACACACTCCTCTTGCCTGGAAGTCATATGTGATACCTATTCTGTCCCGTTCAACCAGACCCTCAGTCATGCCCAGTTGGGTGCTTATTGTCCAAAGTTGTTTTTGTTGGATGCCTTGTCCAATAGTTACAGTGAGTTGAAAAAAGGGTGTTAGTGGATATCAACCATGTGTCAGATATTGTCACGGCTCCTGAGGATGCAAAAGTCCTCTCCTTTGAGGGTATCCTAATATAGTAGGTTCCATCACAATGAGGAATATATCCCCATTTTTACTTTTCAAATCATCTATAAAAGCACTGGACTCACAAAAGCTGCTCTAATACCTTCTGATGGATTGAAAAAGAGCTAGAGAGAGACAGACCTTAAATTTCCCAGTAGAAGCACTCACCATCTTGGACCAAATGATAGAAAAACATAAGCCCCTCATCCTATCCCTCTCCGAAAACTCTTACACTCCAGAATCAGAAAATCTCTCATTATATGGACACTGCATTGTTTAAAAGTCTGATTTAATATTTTCCCTTACTTTCGAAATTCTCCCAGGTCTCAGTGTGCCAAAGGACTGGGCAGAGCGGAGCATTTCTAGTCAATGACAGCATTATCATATGGTTCTCGTTAATCCCTATATACTGGAAATAGCTCCCCTAGTATTTAGCAAAAGTCTGGCTTCTTAATACAGCAGGTATTAGGGTAGGCATTAGACAGTGTTTTAGACAGCAGGAAAATCTTATATCCCTCTCCTTCCCTACAGGGATTTTTTTTCTTTAAAGTTTCTTCTCGAAGTTTCACTTTAAATATAAAATATGTCCTTGTGGAAGCTGTTACAAATGTCACCACTTTAACCGGCCCAAATTTATGATGGCATTGAATTTTAATGGAGCCATAAATGTCTGATGTAATGGTGATATATGCATTGCAATAAATTGTTATAGAGAAATATAAAAATAAGTGTAAGATAAAAGATTGTGTATAAAATATGTTTTTACATCTCCGTTAATGATTAAAAATCATACAAACTTGATATTCTAAATCACTCGGAATTGCCATTTGTGGCTCAGAGAACATTTTCTCCCCTGAAAGTCTTTCCCAGGCTGAGTTGATGATTCTGTGGTCAGAAATCACATTCGCTTTAATGAGGACATTTAAGATGATTTTTACGTTGACGTGGGAAGAAAAGTAATTAGCATTAAAGAAGATGGAGATGATGCTATCGATGACCCTCTGCCTTGGGAATGGTCCTCTGAAACTGACAGGATTAATGGGACCGTGGCCTCGTGACAACTCCCTCTGTCTTCAGGATGAGACTAACGCTCACCCAGGTGTCTTGGAGTGACTTGGCAGCTCCAAGGACAGATCAGGAAAGAGGGAGGGGACAGGGACAAGCAAGCAGCAGGAGGTGAGGCTGTGATTGAGGGAGGAGATGAGCAGAAAGTGGCCGCAGATGATGCTGTGCTGCTGTCCCAGCTCCACCACAGACCCACTGTGACAAGTGCCTCCACCTTTCCAAGCCTCAGTTTCCCCACCTACAAAATAGAAATGATCCTAGCATCAGGAGATGGGCATTTTTATTTTTACCACCTGCCTCCATTTACCTATTTTCAGGACTGTCCCTAATGTTCATTTGAGCACCCATCCCAACTCATTATGAGTGAGCGTCCGCCTCTCACACCAGGGTAGCACGTGGGAAGCAGGGAAGGCCCTGCAGCCACAGTAATCTTTTCAAGAATGGGCACATGATGCCCATTAGAGCCAATGAAAAGTCATGAGACTTACTGGAGCTTTGAGGATGGGAAAGATACTTTCGTTTCTGCTGGACTTCACCTTGAGAGAACATGGGCTTGAGTAGTTGCAGCCCTTTTGCCATCACAGCAACCTGTCTGAGCATGGTACCAAGAAATGAAAAGCGGAGTCAAGAGATCAGAAAAAGACTGGACCCTAGAACATTGTTTAAGCTGGATCCAGCCAGGCCTGAAGACTAATACTCCTGGATTTTTCAGCTGCACCTGTTGACAAATTCCCTTTCAGTTTCTCATCATTTGGGGTTTGATTTTCTGTCACTTGTAACCACATGGGTCCTAATGGATATAATGATTCATGGTGAGGGTGAGTGAGATAATCCTCATAATGTTCTTTGTGCATCAAGTCCGACAAGCAAGTCCTCAGTAAGCACTAGCAGATGCTGTTATCATCGAGATAACGATTGTCTGTGGCCAACACTGTGTCTTGGGGACTGTGCTGTGCACTTGTTTGGCAGAGCCCCCTTCCAACCTCCCAGGATCATACCACGTTTGGCGACCTGCTGCCCTGCTCTCCTCCCCCTTTCCATGACAGATTGGTGGGGCACCTGGTGAATATTAACACTGGCCCTGGCTCTCCAGGGAACCCTGGATTGTGAAGCCCTGAAAGCCAGGCTCCTCCCTGTGTTTGCTTCCTCCCAGCCCAGCTCCCCACAGCCAGCCGCTCTGCCCTCTCTAACCTCAGGATGTGGCTCCACTGCCAACAAGGTCTGGGCTTCTGTTTGCTGTGGAAAAATATCAAGTTCAAAGAGATCTTCTCATAGCTTCAACCCCTCCCACAGCTGGTCACACGCTGCCCCCCAGGGCCTGGCAGCAGCTCAGACTCACCCTGCTTCCTCTGTCTCTAGCTGTGATTTGCACCCATTTATTTCTTGTATCATTTTTAGCTTTTTAACTTGCCAAGGCTTGTGCTTACAAAACTGGAATGGAGCATGCAAAACTGGGCTCTGACTCAGGCACTGACTCCCCTACATTGTGTTCTCTGTTTCTACAGCAAGAGGGCTGTTTGTCCCAGCCCCACGTGGTTTTCTTTTGCTCCTAGAATTCCAGCTTCAAGTCTTAGGGTGCACGGAACAAAACAAAGCACGACCATTTTCTCTGTCTCCGTCCTGTAGAAAGTTCTCCAGTTTTCTCTCCCTCTATGTTAAGGCTCATTTCCCTACAGATACCAGATGAATAAAGACCAAGAAAAAATATTTAACAAATGGCCACACAACTCCACAACTTGTATCACCTTCTAATAGTCCACATGATTAACTGATGTATTTTTATTGTCTGTGTCTTCCCGCTACTATAATTCAAGGTCCACGAGAGAGGTCTCTGGCTCACTGCTGGGTTCTCGGGTGCCTAGAATAGCGTCTGGTACATAGAACAGGCAAACCTCGGAGATACTGCAGGTTCAGGTCCATGACAATAAAACAAATATCACAATAAAGTGAGTCACACGAAGCTTTTGGTTTCCCAGGGCAAAACAAAGGTTACGTTTACACTATTCTGTATCTATTCAGTGTGCAATAGCATTATGTATTAAAAAATAATGTATGTACCTAAATTTTAAAATACTTTATTGCTAAAAATTGCTAACCATGCACCCAAAATAGGAGCACCTCAATACATAAGGCAACTGCTAACAGCTATAAAAGAGGAAACCGACAGTAACACAATAACAGTGGGGGACTTTAACACCTCACTTACACCAATGGACAGATCATCCAAACAGAAAATTAATAAGGAAACACAAGCTTTAAATGACACAATAGAC
>NC_041227.1:50858370-50859830 GCF_002837175.3 Physeter macrocephalus | reverse complement strand
CTCAAGAAAAAAGAAACATCTCAAATAAACAACCTAAACTTACACCTAAAGGACCTAGAGAAAGAAGAACAAAAAAACCCCAAAGTTAGTAAAAGGAAAGAAATCATAAAGATCAGAGCAGAAATAAATGAAATAGAAACAAAACAATTGCAAAGATAAATAAAATTAAAAGTTGGTTCTTTGAGAAGATAAACAAAATTGTAAAAGCATTAGCCAGACTCATCAAGAAAAAAGGGAGAAGACTCAAATCAATAGAATTAGAAACAAGAAGCATCTCAAACAACCTAACATTACACCTAAAGCAATTAGAGAAAGAAGAAAAAAAATCCACAGTTAGCAGAAGGAAAGAAATCATAAACATCAAATCAGAAATAAATGATATAGAAATGAAGAAACAATAGCAAAGATAAATAAAATTAAAAGTTGGTTCTTTGAAAAGATAAACAAAATTGTAAAAGCATTAGCCAGACTCATCAAGAAAAAAGGGAGAAGACTCAAATCAATAGAATTAGAAACAAGAAGCATCTCAAACAACCTAACATTACACCTAAAATAGATGCAGAAAAAGCTTTTGACAAAATTCAACACCCAATTATGATAAAAACTCTCCTGATTTTGGGCACAGAGGGAACCTACCTCAACATAATAAAGGCCACATATGACAAACCCACAGAAAACATCATTCTCAATGGTGAAAAAGTGAAAGTATTTCCTCTAAGATCTGGAACAAGACAAGGATGTCCACTCTCACCACTGATATTCAACATAGTTTTGGAAGTCCTAGCCATGGCAATCAGAGAAGAAAAAGAAATAAAAGGAATACAAATTGGAAAACAAGAAGTAAAACTGTCACTGTCTGCAGATGACATGATACTATACATAGAGAATCCTAAAGATGCCACCAGAAAACTACTAGAGCTAATCAATGAATTCCCAAAGCAATCTACAGATTCACTGCAATCTCTATCAAATTATCAATGGCATTTTTTACAGAACTAGAACAAAAAATCTTAAAATTCGTATGGAGACAAAAAAGACCCTGAATAGCCAAAGCAGTCTTGAGGGAAAAAAAAACGGAGCTGGAGGAATCAGACTCCCTGATTTCAGACTATACTACTAAGCTACAGTAATCAAGACAATATGGTACTGGAACAAAAACAGAAATACAGATGAATGGAACAGGACAGAAAGCCCAGAGGTAAACCCATGCACCTATGGTCAACTAATCTATGACAAAGGAGGCAAGGATATAGAATGGAGAAAAGACAGTCTCTTCAATAAGTGGTGCTGGGAAAACTGGACAGCTACATGTAAAAGAATGAAATTAGAACACTCCCTAACACCATACACAAAAATAAACTCAAAATGGATTAAAGACCTAAATGTAAGGCCAGACACTATAAAACTCTTAGAGGAAAACATAGGAAGAACACTCTTTGACATAAATCACAGCAAGATCT
>NC_041227.1:50807585-50858252 GCF_002837175.3 Physeter macrocephalus | reverse complement strand
ATGGGCAGGAGACCTAAATAGACATTTCTCCAAAGAAGACATACAGATGGCCAAGAAGCATGTGAAAAGCTGCTCAACATCACTAGTTATTAGAGAAGTGCAAATCAAAAGTACAGTGAGGTATCACCTCACACCAGTTAGAATGGGCATCATCAGAAACAGCAAACTACAAATGCTGGACAGGGTGTGGAGAAAAGGGAATGCTCTTGCACTGTTGGTGGGAATGTAAATTCATACAGCCACTATGGAGAACAGTATGGAGGTTCCTTAAAAAACTAAAAATAGAATTGCCATATGACCCAGCAATCCCACTACTGGGCATATACCCAGAGAAAACCATAATTCAAAAAGACACATGCACCCCAGTGTTCATTGCAGCACTATTTACAATAGCCAGGTCATGGAAGCAACCTAAATGCCCAGCGACAGATGAATGGATAAAGATGTGGTACATATATATAACGGAATATTACTCAGCCATAAAAAGGAATGAAATTGGGTCATTTGTAGAGACGTGGATGAACCCAGAGACTGACATACAGAGCAAAGTAAGTCAGAAAGAGAAAAACAAATATCGTATATTAACGCATATATGTGGAATCTAAAAAAATAGTACAGATGCACTGCTTTGCAGGGCAGAAATAAAGACACGGATGTAGAGAACAAACGTATGGACACCAAGGGGGTAAAGTGTCAGGGCGGTGGTGGTGTGATGAATTGGGAGATTGGGATTGACATATACACACTAATATGTATAAAATGGATAACTAATAAGGTCCTGCTGTATAAAAAAATAAATAAAATAAAATTCAAAAGAAAAAATTGCTAACCATCATCTGAGCCTTCAGTGAGTAGCCATCTTTTTGCAGCAGCAAAGATCCCTGATCACAGATCACCATAACAAATATAATAATAATGAAAAAATTTGCAATATCATGAGAATTACCAAATGTGACAGAAAGACACGAAGTGAGCAAATAAGTTGGAAAATGGTGCTGATGGAATTGCTTGATGTAAGGTTGCCCCAAACCCTCAATTTGTCAAAAAACGTAACATCTGCAAAGCACAATAAAGTGCAGTGCAATAAAACAAAAGTCTGCCTGTATATGCGATCAACAGGTATGTGCTGGCCATTGAATACTTGATTGGGACCAGCATAATGTCCATATTAGACACCAAGTTCTCTTTATTAGTTTGTTTATTCATCTCCCCCTTCCTTCTTTTTCATCTGCCCTTGCCCAATTACTTCATACCTACTAAGTGCAATAGAGACAAAATTCCCACATTCAAGGCACTTGTAAGTCCAATGGAGAAGACGTCTACTACTTAACCCAAGAAGGATAAAAAGGCATGATAACTGTCAGAAGGGTTTCAGGGTATTTAGGGAACACAGCAATAAAGGAGCTTTCTCTAAACCTAGGTTGGCCAGCAAGGCCTTCTTGAGGAAGGGTTTTGTGCTAAGGATATGTAGGAGTTGGCTTGTCTTTGTCAGAAAGAAGATAACCCATGGAAAGCATATCCAACTATGAGTTCATCCATCTTCCCTTGTTTTCTGCTTCAACGCTGACATTCAAGACCCCTCTAGCCAAGGTTTAGATTAGCCAGCTGATTTCAGCAGCAGATAATGTCTGGTATTTCACTGCGATGCATTTATACTGAGTCATAAATAAATTCTGGTTCGCATGCTGTGGGCCCCCCAAATTTAAATGACCCAGTGGAAAATTTGAAGCTGGACTAAAACCACTGGAATGTGCTTTATACCTCCTTTAGATTTACTTTAAAAAAACAGCCTTATTGAGAAATAATTCACATACCATACATGTTATCCACAAAGTATACAAGTCAATGGTTTTTAGTTTATTCACACAGCTCTTCAGCCAAGCTTGAGCTCTATACAGGGGAAAACTGGGGTAGGAAGGAAAACCCTCAGCACCCTTTGCTTAGTGAGAGAAACGTAGATTTACTGACTTACAAAAATAGGATATAGTTAGCCACATAGGGGCAGGATAACATGGGAAATTATAGGGCATGTGTGGGACTGAGCAATATTAAGCCCCAATTACTTTTCCAGAGTCATTTTATTTTAATGATACAGAATTCTCGTGATAACAATGCTTGCTGAAGTAAGGCATCCAATGAAAAGGGGGCCCATGTTGGACCCCGAGTAAATTATGGAAATGCAAGATACCGTTTATCGTCAGCCCTGTTTTACCAGGGAGGTGCTGGGGAAAACGGAGAGAGGGTGACTAAGACAGAATCAGAGAGAGAAAGAAGGGAGGAGAAAGAAATTGAGGAGGGAGGGAGGAAGAAGGAGAGAGAGAGATTGAAAAGAGACAGGAAGACAGATTTACAGACACACAAACAGATGGAGAGAAAGGCAGAGATACAAAGAGACAGACACATGCAGATGGAGAGAGGGGAGGGGGCAGAAAGAGACAGAGACAGACGGTCAGAGAGACACTGGCCCAGGAAAATGCAGAGATACAGTGAGTGTGTTTAAAAAATAAATTAAGAAAATTTTAAACTTCCACTGCCTTCATCGTGAACTCTTCACAGGGGGTTCAGACGCCCTTTGCTCCCTCCAGGTCACCTAGGAAACTGGGGGGGCAGAGTGCTTCTCTCTCACTGGAAGCAGGAAGGGGGGAGGAGAGGCAGGAGCAGATGCTGGGGAAGAAGCGGCCCCAGATGGCCGTGGGTGGCTGAATCACACCTCCCCCCAGTGCTACTCTGGTGCACTTTTAGGAAAGTGAAAAGGATCACAGAGAGTGTTGCTATAGATAGTGATACGTCTGATTCTGAAACAAAGGAGGCAGCTCAGAATTTCAAAGCCCTGTACCCCAAACTTCCCAAAACACAGGTCCCAGCATCTCTCCAGGATGCTGACTTCACTTCCTCCCTGCACAAGACAGGTAGCAAGGTGCCGGATGTCCAAGCTTGCAGCAAAGGGGTGAAGAGCTGCTCCACGGGACACCTCATCAGAGCTGGAAATTCAGTGCAATGAGATCGAGGATGCCAGAATCCCTCTGTGGGCAACAAGTCTTTGTCATGGTTCCCTCTGCAAACGGGGAGACATCCCAGCTTTAAAGAGCACATGTGTGCCCATGCCTTCATCCATCTAGTGCGCACGTATGACATGAATGTGGACACAGTTCCCTGAACAAGACTCAGGTATGTTCCTAAGTTCTCCTCTACTCGGGTAGCAAACACTGACGTGCTTACTAATCAGAACGGGAGAAGGGTCGAGGTGGGGAAGCAAGAAGGAAATTGTAGAAGGACAGGGCAGGAGAGATGTCCTCAGGTGGCCTTGGAGAGGGGAAGCTGCCTACAGAGAAGGAAATGCATTTCTAATGCCAAGGTCATGGGGCACCTTTGCTACCTGTTAGGAGGGAGTTTAGACGTGACTGAGAAGAATGGAGCCGGGACGGTCCTGCTCTGTTCTGTACAGTTTCAGGACTGATGTTGTCTGGGTTTGAATAAAGCTATGGGAACCATGAAATGTAGAGAGATTTGAAGGCATCTCCTTCAAATGTGTCAGGGGACCTGACACTTCCCTTTAGTTAAACTGAGATAAGGATGCTATTAAAAATGATCCCCTAATATTTTCTAGGCAAAACCAATATCTCTGTGGCCAGAGGAGCATCCAGTGTGGACACCAGAGAACTAAGGAAAACTGAACAAACTCCATCCTTGTGAGGAAAGACCCCTACCATTCCTGCCACTGTGGACTGTACATGCTTCTCTCGTGATGTAGCCCTTGAGACATCTTCTTGTCTCTTTCATCATTCTTTATGGTCAGTTTGGTTCAACCAGGTTCAGTTGGACATCTTACTACATGTCAAATCCTGCACTAAGTCCCGGGGTTGCAGAGAACAGTACATTGTCCTTGCCTTGGATGAGCTCACTGTCCAGGATGGAAGTTAGGATATAAAGCCATCCAAGGGGTGCCCACATACAAGTTTGGACACTTGGCACCAAAGAGGACAATGTCAGCCAAGTTCACTCTGTGTCTCATTAACCTGGCTCTGAGCTCAGCAGACTTAAGCAAGATTATCAGTTTAGCTGAAGATCAAAAGCTGATGCTACCTCATTTCCCCACCAAGGGTTTCTTTTGCAACAGCAAGACTCCGTGGGGCTCCGTGGAAATCAGGTTTCAGTGGGGATTAAAGCATATGCTCTTTGACTTGAGAAGTCACCTACCAGCGTGCCCCAGCAAACAAGGAGAAGTACATTAAACCAGGCAGGGGGTGAGGAAGCAGGAGTTTCTTTTAGCTACAAACAGCCTCCCCAAGGAAGTGCCTAGGGAAAGATTAGTGCAGGTAGATTTGAGAAGGAAGGGTGAGAATGGGAAAGAGGGTAAGAGAGGAGAGAAGAGACAAGGGGAGGAAGGAGAGGAGGAAGAAAGAAGCAGGAAGGAAAGAGGAAGGGAGAACATTTGGGAGAAGTCTGTGCAGGTAGTCATCATGAGGGATGACCTTGGGCATCAAGTGACAATGCTGAGTTCAAAGGTTTTCTGGGCACTGCAGCCTGAGTGCATTGACCTGGACAAGGCCAGGTAAATCAACTAGGCATGACCACCACCATCTTGCTGCAATTCTTCCTTTGGCAGCATTGCTGCTTGGAAGGACATTCTAGGGCTGGGGATGAGAGAGCCCACTGGCACATTGGGGTTTACCTTTAAATTAGCTTGAGATTAAGTAATTATGACAATTTGCCTTTCCAGTGGCCACCACGACAAGGGTGGGCCCACCCAAAGCCCAGAGTCACGAGCGCTTGATGAAAGTCAATGGCAGTTGGAGGAGTCTGTATATTCTTACACATCCAAGTGCTAGGTTAGAAACCCTAAGTTAGTGCCTAGTCCTCTGGAATTCTGAATTCCTAGTCAGTGAAATCTTTAGGTCTAGCAACTACTACAGTATGTCACATTGCCTGTTTCATTTCCAAAGAGGGTGTTTTTTGTGTTTGTTTTGAAACTCGGGTTTATCGAGCTATAACTTACATACAATAAAATGTATCCTTTTTTAAGCATTTGGTTTAATGAGTTTTGACAAACATATACAGTCGCATTAATCACCATCACAATCAAAACATAGTTTGATTTGTTTTGAATATTTCCATTACCCCAAAAAGTTCCCCCAAGTCAACTTTTTAGGTGCTAATGGAAGGCAGGTATTCTCCTCAATCAGGAAGAATGGTATACTTTTTAAATTTTCCTCTCTGGGCCTTTACATTCATTCAGGATTGATGACAACATCGTTCAAGACTTAAAACCCCATCTGTGTTGAATAATCTCCACAAGGTCATGGAATAAGCCTGATTTTGCTCCCCAGTGTACCCCCCCTAGATCCCAGTGGAATATCTGGCACTTAGGTGATCTGTAGTAAATTGTTGTAAATGGATGAGAAATGTATAGATTTGATCTTAGATCAATTTAAAGAGAAAGTAGCTATGCCTCACCAAAAAGGGCATTGTTTTTTTTCAATTTGCCAGTGCAGACATGGAGGCTTAGAAAAGCAGCTAGAATTCTAACCATTATCTGCCTGACCCGGAAGCCTGTGCCTTTTTTTACTCTATGCCTTGCTGCCGTCTCTCATTTCTGCAAATTCTGACAAGGGCCCCACAGCCAGCTAGCTCCAATTCTGCAGTTGAGTCTCCTGGATAATCATGTTGCCAAGAAGCTTCCTGCTTCTGAGTTGCTCTGAGCCTTCCTGGGCTGAGAGTCTTCGGCCCGGCAGTCACTGTTAGTTTCCATAATCTTAATGAAGAAGGGCTGCTCCCCCTTGGCTCCAGGTCTTTAAACTCCTGAATTTTAATAACCAACTCCACTGATGATTTACAAATTTCAAGGCAGGAATTAGCAGAAAATTCCATATTTCATAGATGCTGAATTGGACTATTATCTCCATGCAGCAGGTGCCAATTTCCTATCAAATGGTGAAATGCCGTAATTATCAGTAGAATTCCATTCAAATTCTAAAAGTAGATAAATTACCAATGGGAATATCATTTATTCATTAGAATATGAAGAAAGGGAGAAATATTACCCTGTTCATGGCTGCAATGAGGCTATCTTGCAAGGGAATGCCCAGCTCACGGATGCAGGCTGGGTGATTCTAGATTCATTAAGCTCTCAGGTCGGCAGGAGAGGGAAGCTTCCATGAAACACCTGAACAGATGAGATAAAGTGCCACTGATTGAGAGTCTAATGTGTGAGATGTGTTGGTGCCTCCTTATTTTCCTGGTGGTAGTTGGAAAGACACATGTTAGAAATCGCCGGAAAACTAATAAAGACTTCCTACTCCCTATCATACAGGTATCTCCACTGAAGGTACTGGTATCCCGACAAACTGAAGCTCAGAAAGCTTAAGTCACTCACCCAAGGACACACAGCTTGCAAGAGAGAGATTTAGGTCGGTCGGCCAGTTTCCAAAGTCTACGTTTAGCTGGTTACATTCCTCAGCAAAAGCAAGTCCTCAGTGTACACCATTGCCTCCCTGTCCCTTCTGCCCTACAGCTAGATCCTGAAAGTCCTGGGATGATTTCAGGGTTCTCACCTGTCAGTGGAGACACTGGGTATGAGCTAGGGCTGTGCAGGCAAAGTTCACCCTGCCAGTGAGCGTCGCCATCCTTTAAAGGTGAAAGATGGTATTGTGTCTGGGCACCCACGGGAAGGCGTGTTTCAGGTACATAATGCTGGTGAGGATGGACAGACTAGAGGTGGTCTTGGAGCTTCGCCAGAGGTGGGAGGGGGCAAGGAGGTTGACAGCACACAGTGGCAGGGATTCATCAGACCCCACACATAGAGTTACCTCCATGCTGCGAAGGAATTTCATTGCAGGTGGTTCCAGGCCATGGGGAGAGGAACAGCAGCTAGAAGGTCAGAGATGGAGATTCTCAGAGGAACCACCAGGCCAGCCAGGGTCATGCTGCCTCACGGGCCAGGAGCAGCAATCAGAGGGGAGCTGTGGCAGCAGGGAAGGGTGTTCCCACTTTCTCCTCCTTCCTGACCCACAGGGACCTCTGCTGCCTTCTGGAAGCCTACTAAGTGGGTGAGCAGGTGCTTGCCCCCATGTGTCCCTTCCTCTGGGTAAATCCCACCCAGTATGGATGCCTTCCCTTGGGTGAAGGTACCAATGAACCTCTTGAAATATGCAAATATTCCCATAGAGTTCCTATCAGATCACTTCTTTGCTCACAGAAGTTTCTACTTAGGAACTTTTCACATAAGAGCTCCTAACCAGTATAAATAAAAATGCAAAATCAGTCTTCACATCTAGGTTTGAATTCAAGGCCAGGTATAAGAGTCTCCACCCATGTGCCCTCGGGAAAGTTATAAAACCTTTCTGAGCCTCAGTTTCCTTAACCATAAAATGACACTAAAAGTACAATTATCTACCTTACTGGGTTAATGGGAGAAGTGAGTGACTCAATGCATGGATTATTGGGAGAAGTGAAATCTGTACACTCGGCAGATGCCTGGAACACACATGGGGCTCAGAAATCTCTTGTCCTCATTGCTATTGTTTGTTGTAGCTGCTACTGTTGTTACGATTGTACCTGAGTCACAAAGTCGATAGAAAAAGCCTCAATGCATAAAAGGCATGGCCTTGTAGCCCACAGCATATGCTATTGTTACTACTGTTGATAATATTAAAATGTGTGTAATGATCCTCTGTCACAATATGAGCAATAATATATTATTGATCATAATACCTATAGTTAGTAATATTGCTAATAATATACACTAGTTATGAGACTTATACTAATATAATAATGCTGGTGTTCAGGGCAAGAGCAGACAGGGAGGCAGGAAGTGGCAGAGTCCTTTCTCTGGGTGTCTTTTCTCTGGGCTCCAGACTGTGGATGAGGCTTTGCCCCTGGCTGACCTCAAGGCATGCAGGCCAGTGAAGAGTGGAGGAGAGTGGGTCTAAGAAGCCAAGGACCTGGCATGCTGGCCGCTTCCTTGGTAATGGAGGGGCTGTTGTTTAAGGCAGGGGGTGGGTGGGCAGGGAGACATCCAAGGCCCCATCAGAGGGGGGCTGCTCAGCAGTATTTAATTTAGAGAGAGCCAGTCATAGCATGGTTCCTGAAAAGAAGGTCAGGCCTGACAAATCTGTTTGAATTCTCTGAATATATCCCAGAATTGGGAGACAATGGTTCCATAATGGGCAATTTATCTGCATTTCAGGGAGGCATCTGATGTAGTATGACAAAACTGATTGATTCGCAAAGGTCAATATGGCACGTTAGGGAAGGGAAATTAAACTGGGACGGAAGGAGTTTAAATCAGAGAAACCTATTCCACCTGAAGAAAAGGGCTTTTAAAAAATAAGGTGCAAAAAATAAAAAAGATGTGGGGAGAAGCAGGATTCAGGTTCGGTCAAAAGACAATGGAACAGGAAGTTATCACTTTTCCCCTTTGGTACCCAACCTCAGGAATGCAATGTTGTATGTGGTTAGATGCTGTGAAGCCAGTGCAGAGAATCAAGTCCCACCTGCAGTTAACCTGCTAAACCCAGCAGCCTCATCTGGCCAGATGCCAGCCAAGGGTCTAACAAGAAGACCTGGCAATCTAGCATCCTGGACCAGCCCTGAGGGGGGAGAAGGCAGCTGGTGGTGCCACCTTGGGAAGCACAGGTTCTAGGCCAGGTGCTGATGGCAGCTGGCCCCATTGCAGGTCCTGACAGGTGAGCAAGCCACAAGGTGCTCCAATGGTTCTGCCACATGCCAGCTCTATGTGGACCTCAAATTGCCTCTCTGAGTCTCCTTGTGTGGAAAATGGGAATCATATTGCCATCCTTGTGGGCTGGAGGGAGAGACCCACACACTCATAGGTGCTTGGTGATAGGGATTTATCTTAAGAATCCAGGCAAGGGAGTTAACAACACAAGAGACTGCTCTTGCATGCTCATTAACCAACATACTATGCCCTTCTGCAATGTGTATCAGGCTTCCTAGAAGATGCCCCAAATATCTCATTAGTATTAGGGACAGAGTTGGAGCTATCCCCCCCTTACTTGGCACTGGTACCTCCCAAGTGAAAGTGTTGATCAGATTGGGTTTCACCGTTCAATATGGAACATCCTCACTGAGCAGAGTTTGTGCAAAGACACCTCCACATATGTTGGCCTCGCCCATACCCAGCCTATACGCATTTTGCTTCCAATGCCATGTTAACGATGCTGGTTTCACTCCATATACATGGCATGGTTCATAGAAACTCCATGTGGAACCTGATGGGAGAGCTGACTTTCCCAGAGAGAATCACGTGCAAGGTAGGGACTGGACAACTTTTATTTCCTCCAGGAGGGGTATGATCTCAGCCATCTCAGTGGGTTTGTGTGAATATTCAACAAGGTAAAAAACACAAAGTATCCAGTATGGAGAGGAGCCATGCACTTAGTAGGTGCACAGAACTTGTCAGATCCTTTCCTTTCCTCTCACTTTTTTTTAAAGTAAATTTTAAAAAATTAATTAATTAATTTCTGGCTGTGTTGGGTCTTCATTGCTACACGCAGTCTTTCTCTAGTTGCAGCGAGTGGGGGATACTCTTCGTTGCGGTGCGTGGGCTTCTCATTGCAGTGGCTCCTCTTGTTGTGGAGCATGGGCTCTAGGCTCAAGGGCTTCAGCAGCTGTGGTGTGCAGGCTCAATAGTTGTGGCTGTGGGCTCTAGAGCGCAGGCTCAGTAGTTGTGTAGCATGGGCTTAGCTGCTCTGTGGCATGTGGGATCTTCCCAGACCAGGGCTCGAACCCGTGCCTCCTGCATTGGCAGGTGGATTCTTAACCACTGCACCACCAGGGAAGCTCCTCCTCTCACTCTTCATCATTCCACCCAGTGCTCTGTGTGATGGCAGGGGTAGCGGTGGGGCGGGGCAACACATCCCTATTTTCAAAGAAAGAATGACTCACACTGGTGTGGCACTTACTCCAAACATTCATTAGTCTCTCTAATCCTCACAACCACCCCACGAGGATTGCACTGGAGGGAACTGAAGCTCAGAGAAGTCAAATGCTTTCCCCATACCCTCACAGCTAGAAGGCAGTGGATCCAGGCTTCAACCCCTGTACTCTGGCTCCAGAGTTTCCACTTTAACCACCACACCATTCTTCCTCCCTGAAGATGAAGACAAGGAGGCTCAGGGAGAGTCAAAGTTTGCCCCCGCAATGCACCTGCACCTCAGCATCACCACCCCAAACAGCAGTGACAGCCAGCTCTGGACCATAATTTCACCAGGCCTTTTGGGTGGACAAGGGTCCCAGTCAACCTTTCTGACAAGCACCCAGACATAGGCCTTGTTTTGAGACTTCTCCAGTCTCCAAGCCTTTGCTTAGGTCACTGATCCAAAGAATGACTTCTATTCAAATTATATGAAGCCCTTCAGGAAATGACTTTATAAGCCTAGGAACACAATAAAAAGCACAATTTTCTGTCTTTCCACAACAGGATGGAGCAGTCTATATGCATGCACACGGACACACCCATGCGCATGAGCACGCACGCACACACACACACACACACACACACACACACGGCTTTGCTAGCATTGGGAACAGTCAACCAACAGAACAGTCAACTCTTCTCCTCTGAATCTGGCCAGTCCAAAACGCTTTTTAAGGAGCATCTATTTTTTAAAATGGAAGCCATTGTGAAATACCTTACTTGGCTTGAGTTCTTTAAAGAGATTCCCATATAGGAGCTGCTTTGTTGTAAAGAAAGCTGTGGAGCAAGACCCAGTCTAGCACCAGACTTCTGACTTGAGGTTGTCAGCAGGGCTGCCAACCCCACCATCTCCTCCAAAGCTTCCTGTGGGCCATCTGTTCAATCTCAGATTGAGGCTCTTAGAAGCCAGACCTGAAACACTGTCCAGACAAAGCCCCTCACAATTCAGCGAAATGAGAAATTGGCCTTTGGTGAATGTTTGCCTTGGGGTGATCACTCTACCATCTTGGGACATCCTCTTAAGGAAGATCCTGTGTGCTTCCCCCAGGATGCAGACGAGTGAACTGAGACAGGAAAAAAGGTGAAGTGGGGAGGAGTGGTCCAGCCATTCAGCATGCATGGAACTAGGGTTCAAGGAAGAGGTGTGAGGCTGAGGCTGAGTCTCCTGCCAGTGAGGCTGTCAGAGGTTAGCAAGCTAGTCCTCAATGCTTTCAATCAACCACCACACCTGAGGGTTTTCTATGCACTTGTGGGTAGGGCAGTGAGCAAACAGAGCCTCAGCCTTATGAGGAGGGAAACAGTAAACAGATAATCAAAGACATGTGCAATTACACACGGTGATAAATTCCACACAGGAAAACACAGGGTGAAATGGGAGCTGACAACAGAGGAGCTAATGAGGGTTGGGAGGGAGAGGTCCTGGGAGACCCCTTGGAAGGAGTGACATTTAAGCTGATGGATGACCAGAAGTAAGACAAATAAGGAATATTCTAAGCATGTAGCAGTAACTGTATCCATGAAGCCTTAAGGTGGGAAAGAGCTTTGTGTGTGAGAAAGTCCACAGCTCTGAGGCCACCTAAGATTCCACTTTGGAGGCTGACACACAGACCTAAGTCCATGGCGAGGACTTTTCCCAAAAATTTCACCAACAAAGATGCCTGCCAGGTACCAGACTGAGGCTCGAGCAGGTTGCACATACCATCTGTTGGCGAATCCCCCTCAATGCCCTGGGGACCCCTGGGCATGGGGATGGATGGCCACGATGAGTCTAATTGTATCTGATTTCTCCGTGCCAAGCGTGTGCAGAACAACCCAGCAGACCCCTTGACTAATGACTTTCAAATATAATTAAAAACATATTTCAATAGAAAGCACACTGCCAAGTCTATATAAGCAAAGTGAAATTAACCTTCAGACTATACTGGAACAACATTGAATCACAAGGGTTTGTAAGAGATTAGATACACTGTAGCCTAATTATTTTACAATAACTCACCTCATTAATCTCCAAGGAAACAATAACGACAACAGCTAAATACTGTAATTAACAAACCCTATTTCAAACTTGATTTTAATTTTATAGGACTTGCTTATATTATCCAATGTAACTATGGAAAAGGCAGAATGTCAGTAGAGCAACCTGGTTCTATAAGGGTTCTTGGTTGACAGAGCCCCAAACCACAAATCTGTGATTCTACCAAGTTGGGCCTCTGCTTAGAACCCAACCCATCCAGGGAAAAGTCGCCATACCACATACTATCAAAACCTAGATGTCCCCTCCCAACAAAGAGGGCATAAAATCAAATCTGTATTTGTTTTTCTGGATTTGAAAGCAGGGAATCTTGCACTTGGTCTTCTTTTTGGGGCTTGTTCAGTGTTGGGATGCTCCAGCTGCAGGCCCTTTGCAAAGGTCTCATGAGAAAGGTTGGGACAGGTCAGACAATCAAGGGCATAACAATTAAAAGTGGGCAGATAATAGAATAAAGAACAAAAATGGCATGATCATCTCAATAGATGTAGAAAAAGCATTTTACAAAACTCAACAACTTTTCATGATAAAAGTGCTCAACAGTCTAGGAATAGAAGGGAAAGTCCTCACACTGATAAAGGGAATCTATGAAAAAACCACAGCTAAACATCACACTTAATGGTGAAAGACTGAATGCATTTTCCCTAAGATCAAGAACAGGACAAGGTGTCTGTTCATGTGACTTCTAGTCAACGTTATACTGGAGGCTCTAGACAGAGCAATTAGGCAAGAAAAAGAAACAAAGTGCATCCATATTGGAAAGGAAGAAGTAGAACTATCTTTATTTGCAAATGATAAGAACTTGTATACAGAAAAGCCTAGAGAACACACACATTATGAGAATAAGCAAGTTTAGCAAGGTTGCATGATACAAGAGCAATATGCAAAACAAAAATTGTATTTCTTTGCACTAGCAATGAACAACATGAAAGTGAAATTAAGAAAACTTCCATTTACAATAGCATCAAAAAGAATGAAATACTTAGGAATAAACTTAAGTGCAAAATGTTTGCATTGAAAACTGTAAAACATTCTTGAAAGAAACTTGAAAATACCTAAATAAATGAAAAGACAGTCCGCATTCATGAATTAGAACACTTAGTGCTGTCAAGATGAAAATACCCTCCAAATTGATCTACAGATTCAACACAATCCCTATCGAATTTCCAGATGCATTCTTCTTTTCAGAAATTGACAAACTGATCTTAAAATTCACAGAAAAATACAAGGGACAATAGCCAAAACAATCTTGGAAATAAAGAACAAAGTTGGAGGACTGACACCCCCAATTTCAAACCTTTCTACAAAGCTACAGTAATTAAGACAGTGTGCTATTGGCATAGAGATCAACATATAGAGATCAAAGGAATAGAACTGAGAATCCATAAATGAACCCTTATTTTTATTATCAACTGATTTTTGACAAAAGTATCAAGAATCAATGGGGAAAGGATAGCCTTGTCAATAAATTATGTTGAAACAACTGGATATTCAAATACAAAAGAATGAAGTTGGACCTCCTTTCAAAATACTTTTTAAATTAACTCAAAATAGATCATAGAGCTAAATGTAATAGCTAAAATTACAAAACTCTTAGAAGAAAACACAGGAGTAAATCTTCATGACCTTGGGTTAGGCAATAATAAAAGCAAAAGCTACAAAAGAGAAAATATCAGGTATACAGTATTATAAATCCACTATACTTCGATAAAAAAAGAAATGTAAATTGGAATTCAAAGAAATTTAAAACTTTGTGCTGGAAATATCATCATGAAAGTTAAAAGACAACACACAGAATAGGAAAAACTATTTGAAAATCATGATCTGATAAAGAACTGGTATCCAGAACATACAAAGACCTCTTACAACTCAATATTAAAAAGATAAACAGCCCAGTTTAAAAATGGGCAAAGAATCTGAATAGACGTTTCTCAAAGAAGATATACAAATTACCAACAAGAACATAAAAAGATGTTCAACATCATTAGTCATTTGGAAAATGCAAATCAAAACCACAATGGGATTCTACTTCACAGTGACTAGAATGAATAGAATTTTAAAAATCATAACAAGTGTTGGCAAAGATGTAGAAAATTTGGAACCATCATTTGATGCTGGGGGGAAAGGAAATGTTTAACAATTCAGTCTCTTTGGAAAACAGTTTGACAATTCCTCAAATTGTTTTTTAAAAGATAGAATTACCACATGGCCTAGAAATTTCACTCCTAAATATATATCCAAGAGAAATAAAAACATGTGTCCATGTAAATATAATATTTGCACACCAATGTTCATAACAGCATAATCCATAAGAGCCAAAAAGTAGAAACAACCTAAACGCATATCAACCATAAATGGATAGCGTGGCATATCCATACAATGGAATATTCTTCAGCAATAAAAAGGAATGAAGATACATGTTACAACATGGAGAAATCTTGAAAACATTATGCTGAGTGAAAGAAGCCAGTCATAAATGACCACATATTATATGATTCCATTTATATGAAATATCCAGAATAGGCTACTCTATAGAGACAGAAAGGAGATTAGTGATTGCCCAGGGTTAGAAGGAAGTCAAAATGCGAAGTGACTGCTTAATGGGTATGGGGTTTCTTTGGGGGGTGTTAAAAAGTCTCTAAAATTAATTATGCTGATGGTTGTCCAACTATGTGGATATACTAAAAACGATTGAATTGCACATTTAAATGGGTAAAATGTATTCAACAAATATTACTTAAGGACACGCTCATAACAGCTTTTATTGAGTGCTTGACATACGCAAGTCATTTACATATATGATCTCATTCAAACCCAGCAAAACCCTTATGAAGATAGGAATGCTAACTTCACTACACATGTGATGGCCACAATGCCAGAATGTTTAACACAGTTTTGACATAGCATCAAACCCAGAAAAGTCTCAGTCAAAGCTCCATGCACTTAATAATTGTTCTTGATTTGGTTTCAGTGCCCGGTCCTGTATTTCACACTGGAGATAAAGAGGGATATACACAGTCCAGCCTTCCCATCTAATGAGAGTTAGCTATAGTCACAATGACACATAACAAACCACCCCAAAACTCAGTGGCTTAAAACAGCACTCAATTATTCTCACATATGTGGCTTGGCTGGACAGTGGCTGATCTAGGCTAGACTAAGTAGGATGCTCTACCTCAAACCACAGGTCTGGCTGGACCTGGCTTCTCATTGCAGGTGAGGAGTCACAGGTGCTCCACATGTGTACTTAATAATGGCGCTTGAGCTGGTCTCTGCCCATCAAGACAGATGGAGTCTGTGGGGCCCAGGCTGAAAGCACAGCAATCCAGGGGGGACATGACAATGACAGAGGTACATGAGGGTAAAACCTGCTGTGTAAGGAAATTTCCATCCTATGTCTGTGTCACATTTTCTAGCACCCAGAGCAAGTCACATGGCCAAACCCAAAGTCAAGGAGTGAGGAAGTCTACTCTGCCCATCATGAGTCCATGGCTGCATAATACCAGGATGGGGAATAAAGCATTGTGATCAAGCATTCCATCTACCACAGAGAGAGATATACATGCCTCAAATAAAGACTCTCAAGATCTTCTACCTTTTGGAGTTTTCCATCTGTACAGATGATTGAAAATGTCTGTTGATATCTAACATAATGGTTAGGAAGATCAAATAAAATACTGATTGTGAGAGGTTCTTTGAGTAGTGAATTTCTCTGAAAACATGAAGAATATTGTTATTAGTATTTACCAAAGACCTCCAAAGATTAGAAAGATCGCCTTGTGGAGCCTCTCAAGCAGAAATGGAAGCACGTAGATAAATGTGTAGAATAACCAAAGTCCCTGTCACCCAAGAAATCCCTTTTGAAAACAACACATGAAGAAATTGAGATATTTTAAATTACTGTTATTGTTTTGAATTTCTGCTTTTCTGCTGGACTCATGAAAGTCCCAGAAAATTGGGTTCTTTTACTGGACTCTCAGACCTTCTCAAAGAGAATAGTACCTCCAAGAATTTCTAATTTCTAATGGACAAAAAAGAAAATAGAGGTGAAATCTTAGGGCATAAGAGTTTGCTGCTGATACAGCTTCTTGTGCCAAGATGAATCCCTGAGAGCATTCTGGTGTCAAGGGAAGAGCCATATCAGAAGAGAGCAAATCCAAGCTCCCATGCTGGGAGGCAGGCTACTCGGTGAATAAGGGCATGGACTTTGGGGAGCCAGAGAGACCCAAGTTTGAGTCTAAGATCTGCCACTTATTAGTTGTGTGCTCTTGGACAAGTCACTGAGCCTCACTGAACCTCAGTTTCTTCACATTAAAAAAGGGGCCCTATAATAGTACCCACATTAGGGCACTCATTTGAAACTTAAATTAGATAACACATGTGAAGTGCTTAACATAATCCCTGGTATATAATATTTGCTAAATTAATGCCAAACATCATCACTGGCAATTTAAAAATACTATGGTTATTCCTGCCCTGCCCATGTCATGAGGTTTTTATGAGGAGTAAATGAGAGAATTATTAGGAAGATGCTTTATAAGCTGTGAAGAACTAGACAAATAGCTCTATGTTGTTACAGTACTTAAGTGGCCTTGGCACTCTGAACTCAATAAATATTTGTTAAAGGAACAATGAGTCAGTGAATGAAATCAAACCCCCTTCCTTTGCTGATTGCCTTGGAACAAAGGAAGCCCTGGTAACCAGCATTTCCAACTTGCAGGCGTGGGCTTCTACTGCAGATGCACGCATCTCAAAGACTCCCAACCTCAGCACGTTGCCTGCTTTCCTGAGAGACTCATCACAGAGAAGGCAAGGCCTTTAGCCTTCATGCCTTGACCTAGAAGAGACAGCTCAGAGATTATTTTTGTGGAAAAGAAGAAAGGTCACATTTCATAATTCTGTGTTCCAATACCTGAGCACTGACAAAAGAAAAAGAGAAATCTGTCAAGTGGACTTTTCTACTTACAGAAGCATAATAAGTCTTAAGAGTTTGCATGATGCATTGGTATCCCCTTGAAGAAGACATTCCAAGTTTGAGATGCACCATAAATATCCTTCAATGTGGTATATGTCGGCTGGAATGTTCGCATCCTTGGGTAGGCATGGACAATATACAACAGGGACAGAGGTAAGTTATGGCAGGGAACACATTTAGTAATCTAATCACCCAGTGGATACTCACGATATACAGTTTAATCATCCACAAGGTATAGTTTCTCTGTAATTGAATTAGATTTTCAAACAAGGCAAACCTGATTTATAGTGTTGTTAAAAAAACACAGACAACAGGGTATGTTTTCTTGTTTGTAGCAATAATCCAATGGTTAGTGTTAATGCGTTACCAAGGAATAAAGCAAAATGGATAAATGTAAGGTATTTAGGGTTCACTGCACAAAGAGACTGCATAAGCTGAAGACTGGAGAAGCAGGAAAAGTTATCCTTCTCATTTATGTTCACTTAAGGAAGATGTTCTATCTTACTTTAATCTGCTTCAGGCTTATTCAACTAAACATAATTTGAACTATAGTTACTCATTCATCCAACAGACATATGAGCATTGACTCTATGCTTACTGCTGTGTTTGGTGCTGAAGGCACTGAGATGAGTACTAGTTACGTGACCTTGGGCTAAGCCTCAGTTCCCATGTCTATAAAGTGGAGACAATAATAGTTTCCATCTCGTGGAGCTGTTGTGATGATTGTGCTAAATCACTTACTGTAATAAATATAATACAGCAGCATTATCACCACCACCAACATCATCATCGTTATGGATTTTGTTATTATTTCCTTGCCTGCAAAGAGTTTATAGTTTTGCAGAGATGGCAAACCAAGACTGTTACTAAACAATGTGATAAATGCTGACATATCATGTATCTGTTATTTATTGCCACAGCAATGCTATGCAATAAACACCAAAACCTCAGTGACATTCAACTGTCAGGGTTTATTGCTTACACATCTGAGGTCCACTAGGGGTTGCCCAGAGGGCTTTGCCTTCTCACATGGATTGGCTCACATGCCTGGGGTTGGTCAACTTTTGGTTGGTCAATGCTGTCTTCAGCTGGGTGTGTCCACAACCTTCATATCTACTTCCTGTAACCAGGCACTGGTCCAGGCATGTTCTTCTCATGGTAATGGCAGCCGTTCAAAGAGAGCTGAACAAAAACATGTAGAACCTTTTGAAATCTAGTCTCAGAATCAGGACACCATCGTTTCTGCCCTGTGTTACCAGCCAAAGCAAGCAAGTCACGTGGCTGTGCCCGGATTCAGGGTGGAAGGGGACTGCAAAGTCACAGAGCAAAAGGCATGGATGGAGAGAAGGGTGACTAACTAGGGCTATCATTGCAACTTATCCCATATATGTCCACACAGAGATGCTGTGGAAATAAAAGACAGTCCCTAGTGGTACTGTCAAGAGAGGGCTCAAGAAGGCTCCCAGCTGAGAGGTAAGAGTACCCATGAGTAAGAGTTCCCCAGGCAACCCTGGTGAATTTCCGGGCACCATTAACTGGTACTTTGTTGTCTTTCTTTATCTCCTAAATAGTTAAAGAGCTCACAGAGTGAGCTTCCTGAAACTTTGAATACGACAGCAGACCTCAGCTCTGTCAGAGCATCTCCCACACCCCCTCCAGAGAGGTCACTGAAGGGCACAGCTAATCCACCACACAGTGGACACTCTGGGCTTCCCCCCGACTTCCAACAAGGAGGTCAGCACAACTGGAGCTTTCAGTACCTCATCTAAACCCGATACACACCATCCTAGTTCATAGTCCAATGGTCGAGCCCTCAGAGTTCCAACCCTTAATGACTTGGGTGAAATGGAGCCATTTTCCCAGGTGACAGGACCAGGATGTCCAATGAGTCTCTCTGTGATGCTGTGTGCACTCCAAGACCATGAGGAAACAGAGAGAGAGTTTACCTATAATTTCTTACACAGCTAAGCAGACAAAATTCCTCACAGCTCCTTATAGAATGTACCTTTTAAAAGAATCAAAAATCTAGAAATTTCCAGATAAACCACTGTCAGCTTTTAGAACCTTAAAAGAGGTAACCTTTGGAAAGACAGGCATCCTTCCTGAGAACAGAGGGAGCAAGATGGGGAATTCAGGGAACCAAAGCCCACATTAGCTCAGGTGGGGGAAGCACCATTCTACTTCAAAAATAGCAGGAGTTTGGACTTCCCTGGTGGCGCAGTGGTTAAGAATCCGCCTGCCAATGCAGGGGACACGGGTTCGAGCCCTGGTCCGGGAAGATGCCACATGTCATGGAGCAACTAAGCCTGTGCGCCACAACTACTGAGCCTGCACTCTAGAGCCTGTGAACCACAACTACTGAGCCCGCGTGCCACAACTACTGAAGCCCACGCACCTAGAGACTGTGCTCCACAACAAGAGAAGCCGCTGCAAAGATAAAGCCCACACGCAGCAACGAAGACCCAATGCAGCCAAAAATAAATAAATATAATTAATTAATGTAAAAAAAAAACAGCAAGAGTGAAACAAGAGTAGGTTCCACCAATCCCTACAGTTTAAAGGGTAAGGAGGGCTCCGAAAGCCCCCTTCATCTCCTCTGCTCTCCTCACTCGCTCAAAGGTTACTGAAAGGCTAACCAAAAGGGAGTGTATCATTTAAGGATAATTTTGGCCTCCAGTAACAGTAGAATTAACTCCAAGTGGCTTAAGCATATAAAAAACTTACTATGACATATAACAAGAAATCCAGAGGCAAATTGATTCACGGTTGGTTAATTCTACTGCAGAGAAGCTTTGAGTTCCTCCCTAAAACCAGGAAAAACTTTCCCCATTCCCCCCACCCAGCATACTTTTCCTCACCTCTCACTGGCCAGAATAAAGTCACAGCCACCATTCTTAAATGGACCACTAGCATTCATTACGAGGACGGCCTTAGAGACTAATCAGGATACATCCTTTCGGGTGGGGCGCCCTGCCTACCCTGAAGGGCATGACTGCTTACTACTTTAAAACAACTGGAATTCTGCAGCCTGGAAAAGTGGGGGTATAGCATTTTGCGTAGACAGCCAAGCACATCTGCTAAAGGAAGTAGCATGAAGGTCTGGGAATTTAGACCAGAAGGAGTGAGGGCTATTTCTTTAAGTAACTAACCATTGGCTTTCTTGAAGCCAGATAACCTGGTTAAAATTCAGACTCTGCTATTTATGAACTGTGTGACTTTGGACATTTATTTGAGCCTCCATTTCCCAATCTATGAAATGGGGCCAATAATGTCTAACTCACTTGATTGTTATGAGATAATACTCAATGAAAAACCCCTTGGGCGCTGGCATCTAACTAAGGATCATTAGCTGAGAGGTTCCCAAATGCCCTTCCTCCTCTTCTCTCAGAACAAGAAGTCATCATCATGGGTACAGGTCAGCGTTTGGAATCAGACAGGACTGGGTCCAATAACCGGTCCTGCCAGGTACCTGCCACATAATGTCAACCAACTGCTAAAATCTTCTATGCTTTAGAGCCCCATCTGTAAGATGGGTGTAACACTGTTCCTAATCTCATGAAAGTGGTTGTGAGAACCGAATGAGACACTGCTAATAAAGGATTTAGCAGGTGCTCAATCTTGAATCAGCACTCAGTAAATAATAGTTGTTAATATTACTATTGTTGTTGTCATCATCATCATCCCCTAAAGGTCTCCAACCTGCCGAGTACTAGGTTCTGTAGATACACATGGCCTTCCCAGATTCACAGCAACCTTTTGCAAGAAGCAAATCTGATTGCTTACCACCTTTTGATGCATTCTCATTTTCCTGAATACAAAGACCAAAAAAATCCTTAGTATGGCCTTCAAGGTCCTGCAAGGTTCAGTTCCAGTTTACCTCCCCAGTCTTATCTCACACCAAGCTTCAGTGGCCATCTTTCAGTCTCTCTAACTTGCCATCCAGCCGCAGGGCCTTTGCCCATGCGGTTCCTTCCACCTGAAATTGTCTTTCTCTATTTGTTAGTTAACAGGTCCTCCTCCTTCAAATCTAACCCCAAATGTCACTTTGCAAGGGAGCCTTTCCAAACCCAGAGACTGATTCCTTTGGAATATATTCTCAGCAGAGAGAGGGTATCCTGAATGGTTAAGAGCATGAACTCTGAATCAAGACTGCAAGGGTGTAGATCCCAGCTTCACTACTTACCAGCTGCATGACCTTGGGCAACTTATTTAACCTCCCTGTGCCTCAGTTTCCTCATCTGTACAATGTAGATAATAACAATAATTAATAATGATACCTACCCCGTAGGGCTACTATTAAGATTAAATGAGTTACTATTATTAAAGAACTTAAAATAATGTCAGGCATGGTAAGTGCTATGTAAGTGTTTACCAAATCATATTAATAAACTGTCCCTTGTCTCCAGAGAATCTCTCTTACTCTGCAATTATGCACTCATTACCATGATAATTTGATTACTCACTGTCTCCCCTTCAAGAGCAAATGCTCCAGGAGTCCAGGGGCATGTCTCCTTGTGCTTCCCACTGTACCCCAGTTCCAGGCACAAGACCTGGTACCGGATGGGTTCATGATAAATATGTATTTGATTAATAAAGGGAAACAACACACACCATACATCAATATTTTCCTTGCATCTGCCAAGATAGAGAGGCCTCTCCAACCCCTTCTGACCTTCCCAGGTCTTGTAAATGGCAGCAACAGCCCTGCCCTGCTTGATGCGCTAATGCAACCATTGCCAACAAGCCCACAAACGCCGGGGCTCCCCAGGGACACAGAGCCGGTAATGGGCCCCATCTTGTTTCAGATGTTCCGGACCATGAAGTGATCGTGTCTGAGATAATGTGAGTATGGTTAACCCCAAATTCCTCCACTCACTCCATCGCACGGAACTCTTGAAAACATCCTGTGCCCCAACCCTCCCAACCACAACAAATGCAGGATGGGAGCCTTAATCAGAGAAGAAAAGATTAATTGGGAACTGTCTCGTGAGCACCCACATACCAGGCCTGCCATGCTTATAATACAGGCAGTTAGGGTGGCATTGTAACCTGTGTTGTCACGGCAGCGGTAGCAGCCCCAGCAAAGTCTCTCCTCCCCATCTTTGGGGCCTGCAACCTCAGAAGGCCGGAAAGCAGACAGATGAAGGGGATCCATCAAAAGCAGCAGCAAAAGAAGGTGGCCATACCCACATCCAACATAGAGGGCGGTGGAAGCAACAGCAAAAAGCAGAGATGCCGAACCTCGCTCTAACCCTTACACACTGTGTGACACAGGGCTGCCTGATCCAAAGTTTAGGGCTCAGTTTCCTCATCTGTAAATTGGGAGAATATCACCTAACCCTTAACTCTATACTCATGAGTGTCGGAATAGACATTTCCTGGGAGTTTATAATCTCTTATACGTATCTTTAGACACATGGATGATCCATCTGTCAGTACAAATTACCCAAGGCCAACAATGTGCCAGGAGCTGACCCAGGTTCTGAAGATTCACTGTTGGCTAAAGATCACTGCCCTCCAGCACCTGGGCTGTGGATTCAAACAGGCCTAAGTCAGACACCCAAAGCCTCTCGGAAAAGTGCCCCAACCTCTTAGACGCTCATCAGCAACCAAGAGCAGTAATACCTACTTCACAAGGCCATTATGAAAAATAAAGGAGATGATGTATAAAAGGAAACAGATACATGGTAGGGGGCTTCATAAGTGGAGCTATTAGTTTGAGGGCCGCCTTATGTGCACATTATATATGTACAGTGGGATAGCAGGTGTCAGGTTGATTTCACCTCCTGAATGAAGGAGACAACGTTTCCCTCCGGGAGAAGGCAGCAGGAAAGTTACCTGATGCGACCAGCTAATGAGGCCTGCTGTTAAACAGGAGTGTCAGGAGGGGGACCTGGGAGGACGGGAGATGGATTGATGCTGTGATTGACATACACAGGCCAGAAGCTGCCATTTGTCTTCCTGGAGACTCACCCCAGGATACCTGGGGATGTGAAAGGAAGTGAACAATAAAACCTCCCACCATGAGAATCTGTTTTAAATCCTCGTTACTCTGCAGGTTGACTAAGCCCAGTTGGTTCATCCCCGGTAGGTCACATTCTCACTCGTCAAAGGGCAGAAGAGCCAGCCCTTCCTCTTCCCGAAAGGACACAACGGAACCACTCTGCATGGAACTCCTGAGTCAGTGCCCGTGCTCTGTGCTGCCACAGCACCCTGTGCCCTCTTCTGTTCCGACCCTGATCCCACCAAGCCATAAAATCACATTTTCTAATCTCTCACTGGAGGCTGATCCACAGATGCTCTCTATTCTTCAAGGTTGTTTGAGGTGCAAGTGACAGAAACTCAACTTGAACAAGGTTAAATGGAAGTAGAAATGTTGACTCATGGAATTCATCATGGGGTTGAAGACCCAAACTCTGGGCAGGAGCATAATTCAGTTGAGTCTCAGGAATAAATTAAATAAGGGGCTCAAAGACTACCATGGTGCCCCCAGAATCGTACTCTCTCTTTCTCTCTGACTCTCATATCTGCTTCTCTTTGAAAGTTAGGTTCATTCTCAATAATGACAGACTTGTTTCTCCCAAATGTTGGAAGCTCTCAAGCCACTCATCTCACATATTCTTCTTTCAGAGAGAGCTGATTATCTTTCAGGGCCAGTTTGAATATATTCCAAATAGACTCTTAGCAGCCAAGCCTGCATTATATATACCGCTGGACCAAGCAGTGGTGGGTGCTCTGTGTGTGTGTGGGTGGATGGATGAATATGTGCCTGTGTGTGTGTTGATGGTGGGTGTCCATGAAATGTGCCAATTCCTGGAAACTGGTAAACATATAGTTGGAGTGGATGGGGCATCAGCTTCTGAAAGTGCTGGGATGCTATTTTGGTAAGAATGGCAGATACAAAGGAATCAAACTAGATGCAAGGTGCAGATCAAGCTGGACACAGGTGGGTCTATTAATGGCTTAAAATTATAAACTAAATGTCAGTGCAGATTCTTTTCTACTGCACCACTGTTCAAGAGAAAAGCTGTGTCTTTTATTAGACTCTCAAAAGAATTTCTACATACAGAAGTTTAGGAGTTATTGTTCTGGACTTGAGAGGAGGCACTGTCTCTTTCTGTCCTTCATTTCCAATATCTAGGACAGTGCGTGACAGTACATCTGCTCACACATATTTTTTTATTGAAGTACAGTTGACACAATAACAACATTGTGTTAGTTTTAGGTGTACAGCAAAGTGATTCAGTTATACATATATTTTTTCAGATTATTTGTCATTATAGGTTATTACAAGATATTGAATATAGTTCCCTGCATTATACAGTAAACCCTTGTTGTTTATCTATTTTATATATGGTAGTGTGTTTCTGTTAACCCCATGCTCCTAATTTACCCCTCCTCCCCCTTTCCCCTTTGGTAACCGTAAGTTTGTTTTCTATGTCTGTGAGTCTGTTTCTGTTTTGTATACAGATTCATTTGTATTACTTTTTAGATTCCACATGTAACTGATATCATATAGTATCTGTCTTTCTATGTCTGACTTACTTCACTTAGTATGATATTCTCTAGGTCCATTTATGTTGCTGCAAATGGCAATTTTTTTTTTGCTCATATATATTTTTTGCTTTTTAAAAAAATATTTATTTATTTATTTTGGCCCCGCTGGGTCTTAGTTGTGGCGTGTGGGATCTTCAGTTGTAGCATGCGGGCTTCTTAGTTGCGGTATGCAGACTCTTAGCTGTGGCATGCATGCGGGATCTAGTTCCCTGACCAGGGATCGACCCCAGGCCCCCTGCATTAAGAGCACGGAGTCTTAACCACTGGACCACCAGGGAAGTCCCCCATACATGTTTTTTGAATGAATGAAGTTATAATGAATACACAAATGAAATCAGGTGAATGAATGAATGAATGCATGAAGTCAGGCAAATTCAAGTTCAAGAGAGAATGTGTTTCTCTCTCCATACCCCCAGTTCCAATCTGACTACTTTGGGTTTTTAGGAAAGAGGATTCCAGGAGGAGCCCAGAGAACAGGCAGCCTAAGGTTTGGTTGGCCTGGACAGCAACCTCCTTTATCCATTCCCTCTTTCAACAACAACAACAAAAACAACAATGACTTGCCAGGTGGCACTTGGGATATACTGATGAATTTAATCCTTAAAAACTCCTCTGAGGTGGGTATTAGTGCCCTCACCTAAAGACTGTAAAATGAAGGCTTAGAAAAAGCATTCCCAAGGTCACAAATAGTACTAAGTAATAGAGCTGGAATTTGATCCCAGGTCCATTTGGTCCCAATGTTTTGTTGTGTTTTTTTTTTTAACCCAGAAGACCTGCTTTCAGACACTGTTGCAGACTCTGGTTTGGTTTTATGTGCGTGGAATATATTCTTTGAAATATAATTTTGAACTATAATTATAAATGCTCCTACACTTCCTTTCTAAGAAATCTTTGTTGAGTGTCTTCTTATTACCAAGTATTGTGCCGTGTCCTTTACATGGGTCTTTTCAACCCTCGCAGGATCCCAGTAAGGTACCAGCGTTATTCCTATGTAACAGAAGAAGCTATTGATGGTCATAGAAGTTACAGTTTCCACCCAAGGATGCAATGCTAGTAAACCACAGAGCTGTGCTGAATGCCAGTTGTATCCTCCCTGGAGTGCTTAACAACTATGCTTTTAAACACTGTATTATAGCTAGCGTGTTGGGGGAAGGCAGATATCAGCCCTTCTCCGCTACTCTCCAGGGTCCTTGCAGATGGCAGACAGAGGTGCTAGCCATCCAGGTAGGACCCCACACCTTCTGTGGTTACTAAGCCACATGCAGGTTCAACTGCCTTTATGAGCAGGGCACTAATGTTCACCATTCGAGGCATGAGATGTCCCAGCTTTGTGAGAAAGCCCCACCACCGCCACCACCTGAAGGCCTTTACAGAACAACTGACTTGGAGAGTCAAACACATCAGAAGCAGCAATTACAGAAGCTATTCGTCTCCTGAAACAGCTGCAGCAGAGCTGAGAATTTCCAAGCATACACAGCAGAGCAGCCTGGTCCACGCCTTCCTCTCTTGGCTTAAACAGGGCTTGGTTGATTCTGAGATAGTTAGAGGTGTGGGTCCCACTGTGGGGGGCTGGAAGGAAAATACCCAGTGACGAGGTTCGTGTTGCCTGGGAAGTGAAGGGTCTTAGAAAATGCAAATCCCGATTCAGTGTGCTGGGTGTTTTTCACATTTCACATGTCTGGGCACCCCCTTATGGGCAGGCTGGTGGAGGGAGGAAGGAGAGGCTGCCTAAAGCATTCAGACAAATAATTGATTTTGCACAGGATGCTAGGCCTCTGCTCCTTGCTGAAAATGGCCTGTGAAGTGGGATGAGGCGAAGGAAAGACGCCGGCAACCTAGGACCGCATTCTAAATCCCACATCCTCCTAAACCAAGAACACCCACACCCGCTTGCCCCTGTTCCAATGATTCCTCCCCACTCTCATGGAACATTAAGCCCTTCCTGCAAATTCAAAAGGGAGCCCTCTGGAGACAAATCAACCATTGGTGGAAAAAAATAGCAAAACTCATTTCATTTGGCAACCAATGCTTTAGGAAAGACATAAATATTGGATTTGCAACTTTATTTTCCTCTAGAGAGACACTCTGGAGAAAATTAAAACAATGCAAGATTTAATTATTAAAAGCCAAACATTCCTGTACATATTTTCTGTCCCAAAGTTTTAAAAACAAATTCCCAGAGAAAATACATTTTTAATGACCGACTCCCTCCCACTCAGGCTATGTTTTAAATCATCTCTCCATCATGACTCACTGGGCACCAATGAAGGGAAAACACCAGGGAAATCAGAGGGAAGGCTTTCTGTCAAAGGAGAAGCAAGATGGTGCTTGAAGACTGGAGGGAACAGGCACCGTGGTTCGGGCTGTATGTCCACCCCCATCTTCGCAGACATACTACATGTTTAAACTGACCACATTTCTCACATGCAGAAATGACCACATTTCTCACATTTTCTTCTTTTGTGTAAATTTCCAAGTAGGATATGAACATGAAGAAAAAAATTTAAGAAGATCAGTTCTTCATTCAACAAACATTTTTTGGATACCTACTGTGTTCCCCCTAAACTGTGCTAAGCACTTTGAATCTGTTGGTGAGTAAAGCAAAGGGGCCTTACTCATTATATTCTAGGGGAATGATAAAGCAGTTCTGTCTACCCCCAAAAGCTCCCACATGCTTCAGCTCTTCCGTTCCCTTGTTGGGATGGCCAGAGACCATAAAGTCAAGCCTCTTCTCCTCCTCTCCTCTTTGCTCCATCGCTTCATGACCCCACATTGATTGCCTTCTCTCCATTTGTCTTTGAATGTTTTTGCTCTGTTGCTAGTCTAAAAAAAATGTATGTACAGATGTCAAATGTTTGCTCATCACAGAGGTACTCAAGAGCTAAGATATGAAGGAAAACATGGATTTACTGGTTTTGGTGAATATAGAAAGGAAACAAGGCATTATGGAAGATGCCCTTCCAGGACACAGGTCAACGGTTGCAGGAGCCAAATGATGCATGCTATTCTAACTCTGCTGATGAAGTTTGACCTACTCCTCGTTTGGGGTGCAAAGTAGATAAAACTGGGCCAAAACAATGAACCAGGGGGAAGAGGTTCCTGGGTGAGGGCAGAGGTTGTCTATGTACATCCCCTTGGCAACAGGAGCAGGTCCCACTGACCCATTCTTGTGACTTTTTGGTTGAAGTAGGGCAATATACCCCTCAAGGAGTAGGAATCTAAATAGGTCTCACTCCCGATTCAATTCCCCCAGGATGTCAAAAGTTCCCAACAACTTTTAGTTGCTGAGGGGGTCCTGGCCCTGACCCAACTCAGCCTGCTATTATACGTGCTTCCACAGGCACGCATGATCATCAAGCAAAGATGAGGAACAAGGGGAGGGTACTGGTGCTGGCAGAGCCCCTCATAAATGTAGATGGAGCCAGTGGAAACCTCGCCACCTAAGAACGTCTGAAAAAGTACCGTCATTGGTACTTCCACTCAACTTGAGATGCGGTGCATTAAAGGCAACTTAAAATAACTTGAAGGAAGAAGGGTAAATAAACCAGGGATGATTTATCTCCAAGGAATAATGGTGTGACTGCTGAATAATTACATGCACCAATCTTTATTAGTATGCAAAGTAGCTGGGCTTGGTTGGCTCCCAGCACTGCTCAAAGGACAAAAAGGCGAGAGAGCTGGGCACATGCTAATAAATCACACCCCACCCTTCCCTGTGTGTCACAGCGACCCCCAGACCCTGGGGGCCTCTCTGCGTGTGACTCTTCTCTGGGAGATAAGCAGCGGGTGTTTCATTTCTACCTTATAGTGATGGATTAGCCTCCAGAGTTCCTCCAGACAAGCACGGGAATGGTTTGGGCATCTCTTTGTACAAGTTTGATCCAAACTATTCCCGTTTTATCCAGCAGTTTCTGAGGCTAACTGTGGTGAGTGCCCTCCTCTGGCTGGAATACTAAACACTCTTAGCTTCCTCTCACTTCACATCCCATCAGATGACACTGGGAGATGGGTCCAGGCTTTTCTCTACTGGCCCAAAGAGCTTCTTAAGAAGAAAGAACCTGCAAGGCTGGCTTTCACTCTCCTAAAAAGTCTGTCCCAGCAAACCCAAGAGCGCAACTTGGCCCCTTTTACTCTCTGAAGATAGAACAGATCTGCACTTCTGTGTAAGGATTTGAGAGGGTTTAACCCAGACAAAATAATAATAGTAATAGTTCAAATAGAGATAGTTTAAATTTCTATAGAATATCAAGTATGCCAGTCATCTTTCTAAACCACATACACACACATTCCTGCACTTATTTTATAAACATACACAGTTATTTGATACAATTACCCTATAAGGACTTATATTACCCCCTTTTCATGGATGAGAAGACTGAGGCTCAGAGAACTAAGTAACTTACTCAGTAGCTAAGCTGGACTCCAAATCCCAACATCCTGGCTTCAGAGTCTATGTTCTTAACGACTGCATTAAAATGTCTATATTGTTACTTCACTTAAAATTTTCCAATAGCTCTCCATGACTCAGAAGATAATGACCAAAATCCTTACAAGGATATAGGAGAGTGGCCTGAGAGATTTCACCCCTGGCTTCACTCCTGCCACTTTCCTCTTTGCTCTCTGGGCTTCCCATCCTGTCCTCCTGCTGACCCTCCAATGAAACAAACTCCATCCTGGTCAGGGGCTGTGTATGACCCTCTCCCCGGGCAGCCCCTCCCTGACCTGTCTGCTTGGCCAACTCCTACACATCCTTCAAAAAGACTTGGCTTAAATGTCACATCGTCCAGAAAGCCTTTTCCCAAGGTCCCCCTGCCCCATACTCAGCTAGGTTATGTCCTCATAGTATCATGTATTTCATTTTCATAACATGTAGAACAATTGCAATTAAATAATTATTGGTCTGATTATTTGTTCCCTGTCTCTCTCACACCCTGGAATGTAAATGCCATGAGGGCAAGGGCTGGGTGTATATCTTTCATCATCGTCGCCCTAGTACCTACACTGGCCCTGGCACAGAGAAAACACATAAAAACTATTTACTGAGTGTCCTAATAAAGGAACAACTTTAAGGTACATCATGGCATACTGAAGCACTCTGAAGTTTGTCAAACTGGAATAGACACAATAAAATGGAAGTATCCTCCCTTTCCCCATATTCACAACCACCAAGACCAATGATTTGGGCATCAGGAGTGTTATTTTAAAATGAGAGTATTTACTAAGTTCAGTTGCACCATACATGTACACAGTTCACTGCATGCCAGGCCCCCTGCATCATGTTCGTGCATCACCTCATTCTATCCCCCAAAGTCCTTATGAGGTCAACCCCCATTTTAGAGATGGGCTAACACCCGTAGTCTCACCCATAGCCTCATGGTTAACATTTATTAAGCTCATAGAAGCTTGTTGTTAAAATAGATCTAAATATTGGACAAAAGCAAGCAAGAAAACTTAGAACCCTCTCCCGGCCTCTGTTCCCCTCCAGGGATATTAGGGCAGAATGGTTTGAATGCTCAGACACCTGCACAGCATTTACCCTTTTGTTTCCTCACTGGTCAAGTAAGTGATGAGGACTTCCTGCTAATTCCCCACATCCTTCTTACCAATAGCTATTCATGACCTTGATGGCAACCTAGATTTCTATTCACTCAGTCAACAAGTATCTATTGAGCTCCTGCTCTTTGCCAGGCATTGTTCTAGACACTGAAAGAGCAGCATCAAACAAGACAGAGGTCTCCACTCTCCTGTAGTTTATGTTGTTTGAAGGGACTTACAGACTTCTCTGGTACATAAAAATTAGGAAGTTAAGGCTGTTCAAAATTGGCATTCAGACCTAAGCTCCAGGAAAGCTGAAATGACCTGGAAATCCTCCAGACAACCTATTTTTCAAGGATGTCACAGATAATATGTGGCTCTGGATGGATGGTCCTCAAAATATTTTCCACCCACTTGTACATTTAGGAAGCCAGGACTTCAGTAATCTCTACAATTCAGGCTACAGAGTAGTCTTTTGAAGCAAGCTTAAGTATCACAATGTTTTCCCCTGTGAAGCCTCTTAACTTTACAAACACAATAAACTTTCACATGATTTCCTTTTGCATTTTTTTTATTACTTTGGAGCCCAAGTTCTGCCTATGCCCTATTGCAGCTCTAAGTGTGGAGAAGACATCATATCTGATGCTGACAGTACATGGTCTGGCAGGGCAGACAGACAATTAGCCAATAATGCAGTGCAAGAGACAGAACACACGGAGCCAAGATTGATTCATTAGGATCATCAACAATAAACAGAGTTTGCTAAGCTCATCAGGGCAAGGAGAAACGGAGATGAGAGACAGTGAAAAGAAGAAAAGTCCAGATCAAGGAGACAGTGTATTTGCACTGAACATCTCATTTCTGCCTGCCCAGTGTCATTTTCCCTTTTGTAGTTAGTAGCATTCCTTTATTTTTCTTTGAATAACCATACTTCCCTTGCCTACTCTCAACCTCTATGGGCTGGACCAAACCCACCCCCAACTCCTGGAGTGGACATGTGATCTATGCCTGGCCAGCACATGATTGGCTCACACTTGGGCATGGGAGCCAAATCAGGATCACAGGAAAGATAACTGAAGAATTCATCCAGAATGCACTAAAGAGAGAGAGAGATAAAGGGGAGGGTAAGCGAGAGATAAGAATGATTGAAAAGCTACAACATGCATCTAATAGGAGTCCCAGAAATGAATGAAGACAATAATAAAGAACGAGCAATTGAAGAAATCATCATGGAGAATTTTCCAAAGTTGAAGCAACATGTGTCTTCTGAAAGTCCTAATCAGAATAAATAAAACATACACCTAGATACATCATACCTACACCGCATAACATAAGGAATAAAGAAAAATCTTAAAAGCTGACATAGAGAAAAGATTACAACCTACAAAAAAATGACACTTAGAATTGAAAAAAAGACATTCATGAGGAACACAAGTCAATGATATACCAGGAGAAATTACCATGAATCTAATGTATTAGGATCCATCTCACTATGATTCAGCAGTGACGGCAACACAATGATATTTTCAGGTATAGCAAGGCTAAGAGATTTTACCCGTCTACTAACACTTGTCTAAAGAACCATCAAAGTGGGCTTCAGAATAAAGATAATAAACACAGAAGAATGTAAGAAACAAAGTTGAACCCAGAAATTGATAAAATGTGTTGACAATCTGTTTTAAATGTTAACTACAAATAACTATTTTGAAAGAGATTAAGCTAAAATTTCAATTAATAAAAACAGAATGGGGAATTCCCTGGTGGTCCAGTGGTTAGGACTCCATGCTTTCACTGCCGAGGGCCCGGGTTCAGTCCCCGGTCAGGGAACTAAGATACCGCAAGCTGCGTGGCGGCCAAGATCAAAACAAAACAGAATGGAAAGATAATGCTTGGTAACATCCATGCCATGGAACCACTAAGGGTTTCTCAACCTCAGCGCTACTGATATTTGGGTTGGGTAATTCTGGTGGTGCAGGGCTGTTTTGTGCACTGTAAGATGATAGGCAGCACCCTTGGCCTCTACTCACTAGAGGCCAGTAGAAAATTCCAGCCCCTAACTGACAACCAAAAATGTCTCAAGACATTGACAAATGTTTTCCAAGGGGCAAAACTGTCCTCTAGTTGAGACCACTACACTAATAAATGATACCATCTATTGTCTCCAAAGCAAACTTGATTAATCCAAGAGAAAGAGGTATAAGAGAGGAAAAGAAGAGAAGTAAAGTGAAAATATGGTGAATAAAAATAATAAAATGAGATGGTTTATAAAAGTCTAAATGTTTCTGTATCACAGTATATGTAAATAGATCAATTCACCTTTTAAAAGACAGTGCTGGGTTCATGGATTGGAAGACTTAATGTAATTAAAATGACTATTTTACTCAAAGTGACCTACAGATTCAATGCAATCCCTATCAAAATCCTAATGACATTTTTTGCTTTCTGTCTCTATGGATTTGCCTAATTAGGACATTTCATATAAATGGAATCATACACTATGTGACCTTTTGTATCTGGCTTCTTTCACTTAGCTGCGTCTTTTTGTGAAGAAATAATTTTCTATTGTATGGATATATCATGTTTTGTGTATCCATCCATCAGTTGATGGATATTTGGGTTGTTTCCACCTTTTGACTATTGTGAACTATTCTTTAAATATTTATGCATATTTTTAACACCCATTTTCAGATATTTGGGGTTTATACCCATGAGTGGAATTTCTGGGTCATATGGTATTTCTGTTAGGTATATTTTTAAAATCAAAAGAGTAAACTATAAGCAGGTACATACTAAAAACCAAAAAAAGTACACTGTATGTATAATTTTCTAGAAAAACCTAAATTACTAAAATTGACTCAAGAGAAAATAGAGAAATCAAAATAAGCCAATAACTAGAAAAGAAACAGAATTGGTGATCAAAGTTGTTTTTCCTGTCCAATATACTCATTCTAAAGGCAAAAAAAAAAAAAAAGGAAACTAGGAAAATTTTATCAAATTTTCAAGGAACATATAATCTTCTGCCTTATATAATTTTTTTCAGAAAATATAAAAAGAAAGCCATGACTCACTTAATGAGGGTAGTATTACCTTAGTAACAAAATCAAACAAGGACAGTATAAGAAGAGAAAATTATAAACCATTCTCACTTATCAACAAAGATTTAAAAGTCTCAAATACAGCACTGTAAAACTGGATTCATCAAGGTCTAAAAATAATAATACACCATAATCAAATAGGGTTTATCCCAAGAATCCAATAATGGTTCAGAATCAGAACTCTTATTAAGGTAATGTACTACATTAAAAGATTAAGGAGAAAGCATATAATCATAACAATTGATGCAGAACAAGCATTTTATAAAATTTGATACTCATTCATTATAAAAACTCTTAGCAAGCTAAGTATAGTAGGGAATTTTCTCAGCCCAATAAGGTTATTTAACCCACTGCAACAATCATGCTTGAAGGTAAAACTATTGATGGATTCCTACTACTGTCAGAGACAGGAAAAGAATGCCTGCAATCACTGCTTTTATTCATCATTGCTCTCTTCGTCTTCTAGCTAATGGAAAAGACAATAAATGTGGTATCAATAAACATAAATAATAATATAATACAATAATTTGAAAAATAATATATAATTAATATATTATATTATGTATAACATCTATAGATTGGAAAGGCAGAGCCAAAACAGTCTTGACAAATGATATGGATAACATAAACAGAATATCCGAAAACCAGAATATCCACAACCAAGATATTAGCATTATAAAGAATTTAGCAATATTTCTGGATAAAGATCAACACACAAAAAGCAATAGCATTGTTATGTCCGGAATAAAGCAAAAAACTCAAACTTACTTGAGAAAAAAATATCCCATTCACAGAGTACAAAAACCTCTAATATACCAAGAAATAGATTTTCTTATTATTTATTCAATATAAATATATATACATATATAGAGAATTTGTATGTAAATCATTTTAATATACAAACAGCTTTATATATATATATAAATAAAATTTATAGACATGAAGGAAGTCCTCAAAAATGGTGAGGCATATACCATATTCATAGATAAGAAAATAATATCATAAGGATATAAACTCTTCTCAGATAAATCTGTAAAATCAATGTACTTCATATAAAAGCTATAATAATTTTTTAGCAGACTCTAACACACTGTTCTTTAAATTCATATAGAGGTGCAACAGACTAAAAATAGTGGAGCCTTTGTGGCATTTGGAAATAGTTTTAGAAACATCTGGTAAACCTGAGGATGCATATACCCTCTGACTATGCAATCTCATTTCTACACATTTAACCTCAGCACAAGGATGTAAATTGACAAAACTTAATTGGAGCCTTGTATGAAAAAGTACAAAATAACCTGAATGTCCATCAGTATGAGAAGGATAACTAATTGTAGTATAGTCATGCAGGGAAATACTACACAGAAGATAAATGGAATAGACTAGTGTTGCCTGTGAAAACGTAGATAAATATAAAAATGTTGAGGAAAGATGCATGAGCTATCATATTTTGCCAGTGGGTTCATAACTATTTAGACAATATCTACGGGAATAATAATTCAGGCATCAAAGGAAGACAGTGGGAAGGGGGAACGGTCATTGGGGTGACAACTCAATCAGTTTTTTTTTTTTTTTTTTTTTTTTTTGTGGTACGCGGGCCTCCCTCTGCTGCTGCCTCTCCCGTTGCGGGGCACAGGGCCCGGGCGCCCATCCCAGACCGGGGCGCGAACCCGGTTCCCCTGCATCGGCAGGCGGACGCGCAACCACTGCGCCACCAGGGAAGCCCTCAATCAGTTTTTTTAAAAACTCTACAAATTCTGAAGTGAATATATAATAATGAGATATAAAATAGAGATGTAATAAAGCTAGAAGGTCGGGGTACAGGAGGTTCATTATATTATTCTCTAATTTTCTTCTAGGATTTGCTACTTTCTGGATTTCTCTGATTTTATCCAAATTTAAAATCATGTTTAACATTCTCCTCTAACCTCATATTTCCTATAACTGTCAATTAGGTCTAAAAGCTTCATTGGATTCACGTACAATTTATTTTCTTTTTAGCATGACCACATCATGCGTGGTACTGGGCGTTACCTACTGCATATATATAATATCTGATTTTCCCACTTGACTGAACAGTGGGTTCAGATGGTTTCACCCTGATCCATCCATCATCAAATTCACCATCATCATGTCACCTCATGGTTTTAGCAGTTATTGATCATTATTGACTACCTCTATTATTTCATTAGGAGCTGCAAAATGGTGATTTTCTAGTGATTGTTAGGGATTGCTGGGTGATTTACCATCCTGCTTGCTCTTATTTCCGTGGTTTTTCTATAAAGGAGCTTTCCTTCTTAACTATTTGCCCCAATATATAGGTAATGATTGTTGGAGTTGGGTGGTGGGTACATGGGAACTTGTTATTACTTTCTACTTTTCAGCGTGTTTGAAATTTTCTATAATACATTTTTTTAATAAAATAAAAACAAGGTAAAAAAACTAAACGCATAGGAAAAAAACTGAAAGGAAATACCCCAAATGTATTACCAGCATTAATGCCAAGGTGGTAGGATTACTTGGCGTGACTTTTATACATACTGTATTTCCAGATTTATTAAGAAAAAATATATAGTCTCACATTTATAATTAAAAAATCAAACAGAATCATAGAGTAACATAATAATAATGGCAGGAGAGGTAAGTGGCCCAATTTAAATCGGGATTCAGGCCCAACATCTCTAAGAGGTATCATTTGAAGAAACTGGTTTGGCAAAGCCCTTGGGAAAGAGTACACCAGGCAGAGAAAACCTGAATCCCAGGGCAGTGGTGATCTTAGAGTGTTTGTGGAAAAGGAAAAACTATAGTGCGCTGAGCATAATTTAGCTCTTTGTAGAAATGAAGACCAGCTGATCCTCCAAATCACCCCACAAATTCCTGCTGATTTCACTCATAAGTCTGTGTTCCTGAAGTTACAGAACCCAAACCACACAGGAAATCTCAACTTCTGCCCCCACTGAGTAGGTAGAAGGCAGAAAACCTGAAAACCCTAAATAATGGATCACAGTGGCTCCGTAATGACAAGGCAAAATAGTGATAATTAAATGATTTTAATAGTGTGTCAAGATGAAGGATAACAGTCTTGGAAAATGAGGTTGGTAAATCATTATCCCTCAGGCTTGCATGCACACCCCAGTTAGGGCATGAAAAATGCAGAATGCAAAATCCCTGGCTAACCATCTTTGTTTCGCACAATGTTCGCTCTCACCCTATCAGGGTTACTTCTGAGCCAAGCACAGCTGGGATCCATTTTCAACTCTGAGGCAAAACTAGAGCTAAGCTCAAATTTCTCTCACTTATGGAGCACTTTACTCTGCCCCCAAGCTCTATGACAGACACTGGCAATAGATACAAAAGACATCTACCCGAACTAGGGAAAACAGGCATTGCCGGGGCCATTACAACATGTGATGGGTGGGGGACTGAGGCAGCAAAGAGGAGGGTCCTCTAATGAACCCCCAGCCTCCTCTGAGTGAGGGGAGCTTCCCCAAAGAGGCAACACTTGAGCCGGCTTTGAGGAGCAAGAAGTTACTGTTTATAAGAAGGGAGAGAGGGGCATTCTAGGCAAAGGGAATCAAAGCTACAAGTTTCAGCTTGGACAGAGCGGGAAAGAAGGAGTCCCTGAAGGTGACATTTAAGATTATTTAATTTCACTGGCACCAAAAGTTCTGAAACCAGAATGCTTGCTGCATCCTTCGCAAACACCCACACTTAAATCCATCACCACCTACTGTCCATGGCAGCGTGATTGAAAGAAGGGCCTGACCTCTAAGAAAGAATTTTCCCTTTCCCCCAATACATAATGAGTTTTTTAACCTTTTGTTGTTCCACAGGAAGTGTGTAGAACAAAAAGGAATAAGTGAAAAAGAAAAAAGTAAATAAAATTCATCCCCATATCCTCCACATTGGCACATACATTGTAATGTTTTGATGCAGTTTCAGATTTTTTTTTTGTTCTGTGTGTGCATGTACATGTGTGAGTATTTATGCATATTTTTAAAGGAAATTAGAAATGCACTAATTGTAAACTGAAAATCATTTTCTCTTAATACAGAAGTCTACAGTTTGGATGGTTTCCAAGTCTCATTACCCACAGCTGTCATCTCCTACTTATGAAATTAGTGTCAGGAAAGGGTTAAAGTGCCCATTGGCAGGAGGGAGGAGATTTATCATCTAAGGGGACTGCTGGCAACAGAAAGGTTTATGTGCTTAGCAATTCACGCGAGGATGCATTACACCCACGTCTGTCCACTAAGCTCTCTTCCATGGCAACCAGAATACTGCCTTTGCAGAGATCTGAAAACTTCCTGACACTTAAAACACCCTAACGTGATATCCCAAGGTCAGGGGTGGCTGGGAAAACAGTGAATTACGTAGTGAGTCTAGACATTTGCAAAGCTGCATAAATGCTTTAATCTCAGAACCTACCTACTCTGTCCTCTTGGCTGACAGATTGCTTGTGCCATAGCTTTAGCCTTGGCATCTCCATTGTTTACCTGTCTTCCAGGTGTGGCCTCACTTCTTTATTTCTCAGCTGCCAGATGACCACTTCCCTCTGGCCTGGCCTCAGGACCCTATTGCATTTGGTGGGCCATGTCCTGATGACCCCATCATACCTGCTGGCTTGGATCCTCAACAACCAGGTATCACACTAGGATCACAGGAAGAAGATGAGCTCCTCCACCAGGGATTCTGGTCCCCATGTAGGAATGTGTGAGCACTCACTCCCTGCATAGCTTTTCTATCACTGCAATAACAAGCCATCACAAGCTCAGAACCTTAAAACAAACCCATTTATTATCGTATCGTACCTCTGGATGAGTGCAGGCAAAGCTTAGTGGGGTCCTATGATCAGGGTCTTCACCAGATGGAAATCCAGGTGCTGGTTGTGGCTGTGTCTCATCAGGGGCTCAAATGAGGAAAGATCCACTCCAGGCTCCTTCAGGTCGTTACTATCAATAGAATTCATCTCCTTGCAGCTATAGGACTGGGGTCCCTTTTTCTTGCTGGCTGCTGGTCAGAGCTGCTTTCAGCTCCTAGAGGCTGCATGCAGTTTCTTGCCATGGCCATTTCCAAAGGCCCCTCTCACAATATGGCAGCTTATTTCTTCAAAGCCAGCAAGGGGAGTTTCTCTATGCATCTATTAGTGTTAATACACACACATGTGCGCACACACACACACACACACACACACACACACACACACACACAGAGTCAATCCTCACTCTTTGCGGGTTCTGTATTTGTGAATTAGTCTACTTGCTAAAATTTATTTGTAACCTCAAAATCAATACTTGAAGTGCTTTTGGTGACATTTGTGCGAGTCAATCCTCACTCTTTGCGGGTTCTGTATTTGTGAATTAGTCTACTTGCTAAAATTTATTTGTAACCTCAAAATCAATACTTGAAGTGCTTTTGGTGACATTTGTGCAAGAATGCACATAGCAGGAAAAATCTGAGTTGCCCAATATACATTCCCAGCTGAGGCTGGGAATCCAAGGCATTGCCTTGTATTACAAGGCAATGCTCTGACTTCTTGTTTCAGCTCTCCTACAGAGATGACGGGAGGATGGAGATGTGAGAAGGCAGTTAAGAGCAGTGCAAAAAGTTCCGGCTTTGAGGCCAGGTAGATGGGGTTTAAATCCCAACTTTGGTCCCTGGTTGGGGTGGCCTCAGGCAAGTCCCTTATCACTTCTAAACCCCATTTTCTCTTTTGCAAAATAGAGAAAACAGAATCTACCAAGATAAATTGTTTTCAGGATTTAAGATTATAATTTATGTGAGACAAATACATAATATACATACATTCACTGGGAACAGTGAAGTAGTAAATCCAAAACCACTGTTCCATTACTCCTAAGGGAAATATGTATATATACATAGATATGTATATGTATATATTATGCATGTATACATGCATACATATGTATGTACCTACATATATGTATGTATGTACATATATATCTATAAAGTATGGCAACTTTATAGAATGTAACTACTGTAACTAATGACAATCAAATGTATATGCATACACATACATATATATGCACACATATATATTGTGTTATATACAAATATATTAGATATAAGTATTATATAATAACCGTATTATAAGTATATATAATTATAAGTATGTATGTATATATAATAGATATATATAATAATGTGGAAGGAGTATATATATATTATATATGTGTGTGTATATATATATTTATACACACACACACACACACATATAGTGTGTATATATATAAATGTAATCAAGGGAGTGACATCTCACTGCATTACCTTTGTTTAATCTATCAGTTAGAATTAAGTCACGGGTCTACCCAAACTCAAGAGAGGGGATTATACAGAGGCATGAATTACTGAGGTTAGGTTACAATTTTTCCATCACACCTCCAAATCACCCAAAGTCTTTCCACATCTGCACAGTGCCTAGCATGGAGAGCACACCATGAATGGCGGTTGAACTGATACAGAATTCTGTCCATTGTGCATCCAATAAGAAATACCCCAATCCCAGCCTAGAAACTTCAGTCCCAGGAGACCCAAGCAGGTCAGAGCACCTACTCTAAGTGCATTCCCAAGTGAACCCAGCCACATATAAGCCTGTGAGGCCAGTGTTTTAACACACACACAAACATGTAGCACTCTTGAAGAAAATTTCTGACGATACAATTGTTATTACATTTCTCAGGTTACAAAGAACCTGACCTAACACAGCCATTGGAGAGTATTATATAACATTCTTCCATCTACTGTTTACCTTTCAAATTTACTAAAGTGTCTTTTCTTCTTTGCAGAGACAAATTAATGTTCCTATGATCACAGTCTACTTGGCTGGCCTCTGACTTTGGCAGAACCATTCCAACTGTGCATGTCCCACAGGAGAGAACTGATCTACCAAACTACCCAGACCAGCCCAGTACCCCTGATGCATCTCCCACCAACACAGACCATGAAGGGACCACCAGCCTCCCAGAGCCTATGTGTTGCAGGTGGGGTTTCTGCTTCATCACCTACATCCCAATCTTCTTTTATCACTCAGGGTTCTTTGGTTGCAGGCAACAGAAACTAACTATGGAGAGCATGCAAAACAGATATTTTATTATAGGGATATTGGGAAGCTCAGAGAAATGAAGGAAAGCTTAAAAGCCACCTCTGGGAATCCAGGCAGTAGACTTTGGGCTAGCCTCCTCTGAGAGTTACAGTCAGGGTGAGTAAGCCCATACTATTTTCCATCTTTGTGTCACCCCACTCAAGATTTGATTCTGGGAGAAAGAGTAAGATTGACCTGTGTTGAGTCACTTGCCTCCCTTCTTTGGAAGTATGGGGCTCCTTTACAGTCTCCTGTAAAACTGCTACCTACTGGGAACAAGTAGTTCCCCAAAGCAAAATCCAGGTGCCATTGCAATAGGGGTAAATGAATCCTAGGCACGCAAAATCAGAAGTATACATTGTCAGGGTCTGCTGTCAATTCAAGAGAACACGACTTCTCAGAGAAAGAGGTGACTTCCTAAAAAATCAGTTTTCTTTATCCATCTATTCATTCAAAATACAATTATTTAATGCTAATTATGTACTAGACCTTCTGCTAAGCTTCTGAGATGCAGAGGGAAGTAAATTCAAGAAACTGCCCTCAACTCCTTCAAAGTCTAATGGGAGAGGTTAAACAAAAGCAAATTAATAATGGTAGTGATGATAGTTGTATTTACTAAGTGCCTTCCTCATGTCAGGCACTGTGCCAAGGGGGCTACATTTATTATATTATCCATTATATTATCCAATTCTCACAGCATTTTGTGGTAGGTAATTACCTACTGACAATAGTGTTTATAGTGTTTATCTGTACACAGATTTGCCTGAACTCCAATAGATAGGCAGACAGGACCCCAAGCCCTTCTTAAGGACATCATCACTGGCTGGTGGAGGAGGGTTCCTTTGGGGAGAGGATTCCCTCTGTAATATAGTAGAAGGATTTCACTTGCACCGATGATGCTGTGATAACAAAAAAATGCATTTGCGTGGAGTTAATGAATGACTGTCCTCAACATATGCCTTATAATCGGTTAAAGAGATGAGACCATTAAGTGAAAACTAAGACTCCTTTTCTAGGAAAAACAATCCAATCAGGGTTTCTTAACTGGGCTGACCTCACTGACCTTTCAGGCCATGCTCCTCCCCATTTACTACTGTCCAGCTCTCTTTTAGCTTCACCAAGCACACCAAGGTCTTTTCCTTTTCAAAGCTTTTGCTACTGCTTGTGGTCTCAGCCAGGAACAATCTCCCGCTGGCCCTCTGCAGGGCTGCTGCTTCTCATGTTCTAAGTGGCAGTATCACTTCTTCAGAAAGACCTCTCTTGACCATCCCATTCCATTGTTCCCACATCACCCAGCTTATTTCCTTCCTCGTGGTACCACAATATACAATTAACCTATTTATTGATTTATTCCTCCAGTTTTTGTTCGTCTGTGTCCACTCCCATCCCAACTAAAGTGATTGCTGCAAGATGAAACAGACCTTATCTGTGTTGCTCTCTACTGTAAAACCTGTTCTGAGAAGTTCCTGGGACATAATAGTTCAAATATATATTTGATGTAAGAATAAATGAATGAATGAATGAATGTGACCATAACACAGAAATTCTATAAGAAATCTTTGTCTTTAATACCATATGATATCACTTATATGTGGAATCTAAAATATGACACAAATGAACCTATCTATGAAACAGAAACAGAATCAAGGACATAGAGAATAGACTGGTGGTTGCCAAGGGGGAGGGAGTGGGAGAGGGTTGGATTAGGAGTTTGGGATTAGCAGATGCAAACTGGTATATATAGAGTGGATAAACAACAAGGTCCTACTGGATAGTCCAGGGAACTATATTCAATATCCTGTGAGAAGCCATAGTGGAAAAGAATATGAAAAAGAATGTATATATATGTATAACTGAGTCACATTGCTGTATAGCAGTAACTAACACAACACTGTGATTCAACTATACTTCAATAAAAAATAAATCAAGAAAAAAAAAGAAATCTTTGTCTTGATAAGTCTCTGGTATTTGCAGAGGACAAAGAGAAATGTTCTAAGACCCAAAGAAGACTTTGCTGATATGCAAAATAAGACCTCCTATTCAGCTTAGTGCAACATTTCCTATGTGATGAACAATCTTTAAGATTCCACAGAAATTTGAGCAGGCAACTAATACTATCTTCCCCTTTCCTTATCACCATCACCAAATTCACACTATTATAATCACTATTACCATTTATCAGCTGCCTCCTGTATACCAGGCACCATACTATTTCCTGAATATATGTGATTTAACTATTTCTAACAACACTATAAGGTAGATGTTGTGATAACCACATTACCAGGTAACCGGTAAATGATTTGTTCCAAGCCTTACAACTGTAAGTGATGGAGCTGAGACGAACACCACTAGTGGGCACCATAGTTAACATTACCTGGAATGGCTGTCCCCCCCGACCCCCACAATTCCAGATCTCTGGACATGACCCTGATACCCAGAGTGGGACTCCCAGGTGCCATGTTTGTGTTACATAACCAAGGCTTGCAGGCCTGAGATTATTGATTCGAAGTTGGGTACTTGACCCAAGATGGTCCAAATAAAATCTTGCCTTTGAGTTTTTTGAGTAGTTATCAAAGGAAGGAATGGGGTGCCTCTTTGGTAGGTGGAATCATAAGGTTTGAGCCTCTAGAGTTGCCACTCACATTCCCATAGCTGGTCTGTGGGAAGAGATGTTGAAACTCACATAAGCAGCGATGAGAGACAAAAAAAGAGGATCCTGGCAACTTCTGAGTCTCTAGTTCTAGTCTTTTTGAGGCCCAGATGTTCCATGCCACGTCCTCAGATTACCTGGGATGTACTAATATATCTGCAATAAATTCTCCATTTTGTCTGAGTGATCTTTAATTTAATCTTTGCCATTTTGTAGCCCAACCTGTCTCACTAATTGCATGTGAGGCACTGGGTAGGTAACGAACTTCTCTCTAATATAACCCATGGAGACCAGTTCAGGCCACTAACAACCCAGTTCAAGTTTGGACCAGTCCAGTCACAATATCTCAGAGCTGGAGAGAAAAGGGTATCCTAGGGCACTATGGATATGCAGAAACCACCTCTCTCTATTCTCACAAACAGGAGATACATGTTTTAAGAGGTTAAAATGTATTCAAAAATTCTGCCCGGCAAAACAAGGGCAGCAGCTTTGCACCAAACATAAATTATCCCTTGCTATGGAAAATGGGCCTTTAAATCAAAATGGCCCTTGTTGATATGAAATTCATGTTGCAATTCAAAAAGGGTTTTTTTTTTCCCTTAAGTATTCGTTCCTGGCAAACAAAATAAATTGTCATGCCAAACACATATAAAGATTACAGAGATGCACCTCTATTAAATTCTACTTAGCAGCAAAGTGACTCAGGTGTTATCTAAATTTAGCCTTCTGAGCTCCCTTTCTTTCATACCTAAACACCATTTCTTGCAGCTTTTGCGTAGACTTAAAAAGAGTTTAATAAATAGAAATACTTCCACAATGAATTAAGATTAGGTCAGCTGGAGACCTTGACCTGGTTGGATCAAATCTTGTATTGATTTCTCAAAGTACATTTTTTTACTAAAACCTGGACTCTTGCAGAGAAAGAGAAGAAATGCTTCAACTATGAGTTTAGGTAAAAAAAACAAAACCAATACATCCTCTGTCTATTTCCTTAAGTGTACAGAGTAGAGAGAGCTTTCTCTCTGAAGTGGCTGGATGGAGATGGCAACCACAATCTGAAGTAATTTTTTTAAATGTAAAATGTGTACTCAACATTGAGACCATAGGTACCAGATACTTTAGACTCTCACAGTGGAGCCAGGAGTGGAGATCAGGGTGATCAACTGTCCCAGTTTGCCTGGGACTGGGGGTGGGGACAGTGGGGGAGGTTCCCAGATATGGAATTCTCAGTGCTAAAACTAAAACAGAACCAGACAAACTGGGGTAGTTGGTCATCCTAGGGGGATGCTGATTTGAGAGTGACATTACAATGACTTTCTCTAACATGTCTTTCAGGGAAGCCAATGTCCTAGACATAAACTTTAGGATAACTTTTATGTTGGTTCCATTTACCTAATCTGTGTAATAGTACCAAAGCATCTGAACATAGCTTTCAAAATGGCTCTTTATCTTTGCTGCCTCATTTGATATTTATACTAGCCTTAAGAGGTTATTATCAGTATCACATTTCACAGATGAGAGAGCTAAGAAATTAAATGACTGGCCCAAAGTCATACAGCCAGTAATTAGTGAGGAGGGAGTTATAGGCAGTCTATTTTACATTTCTCTCCCTCTCAGTCCACACTCCATGATACTGAAGTGCCTTGAGTTTCACAAAGGCACCACAGTCTTCAGTCTTGGACTTTCGCACATGTTCAATGCCTATTAAACATACATTACACTCAACCTTAATTGTCTCTTTGTTCTACTGTATTGGGAGCATCTTGAGGGTACAAGTCTTTCTTTGCACCATTTTTTTCCTAAGTAACAAGCCCAAGGTCTACCAAATGATTAGTGGGTCAATAAGTATCAGTTGAATTAATACATTAATGAATATCTAACTCCAAATTTAGATGACATTCTAGAAAATAACTTCAAAATACCGCTCCAAGTGTCAAATAAGGTATCGATAGGTAAGTCACGGGTTCCAAGGCAAAGACAAAACCGAAGAGCATTGGGAGGTTGGATTGTTCTCTTGGAAGCCTCATGCATTCTCAGTCAGTCTACCTCCCTGGTTCCCATCCCACTCATGACGCCAGTGAAAACTGCAAAGGCAGTAGCCAGCCCCACCCTGCCCCGCAGTCCGAAGTCCAATACTGGCTTCATTACCCCCTCATTTTCATGCTTGTCATTGAAGTCACAATCACACCATGCCTAAACTAAATGCTGAGTAAGTGTCCAGGTGCCAAAAAATATACTGGTTGGAATTTCTGACACTAGGGACTAAAATCTTTATGTCATCTCAGAAGGAACAAGCCTCTTCTTTCCCTTTCTTGGCCAAATTTTGGGAATCTGATGTCCATCCCAGGATGACTGTGAACCAGTGGCAGGAGAAGAAGCAGGCAGAGAAGTCCAGAGAGTTTATCGAACAGCAACTGGGATCTTACCTTCAATTGACACATAATTTTCCCCCTATCGTCCCAGATATTATTTTCATTAAAAGCAATGAATCTTCTTATGTAGCAACATAAGTGTCAAGTAGCTGGAATGGGGTGTTTTGGCAAACCCAAATACAGAGAAAAGTTGACTTATATGCCCCCTAGGGGAAGCAGTAGGTCAAATACCAAGACCAAATTCCTCAGTGAATAATCAGAAGTCAAGAAAGGAGACCCAGTTGTTGAGTAGAAATCCCTCAATAGCCTCCTGAATAGGTTAAGCTGGAATCCTTCCCTGGACCTGGACGTACGGAAGACAGCTCGCCATGGCAGACCCCAGGTTTGCCTCTGACGGAACTCCCCCTTCCTGCTTCCGCTCAACATCCTTTGAGAACTTTAAAAAGTGATAAGAGGAACAAAAATCATGGAGAAAACACTCATATTCCTGCTACCTTAAGATATAAATATTATATTTTGTCAAAATTATTTCCATTCTTTAAAACAAACAGAGCATTACAGATAATGCTGACACCATGGTGCTCAGTCCCATTCCCCCCACCCAACGCCCCCTCCCGGATAGCCACTGACAAAAGCTCAGTGTGTGTCCTTCTGTTGATGTGTTTCCCTACCCAGTGTTGCTCTGTATGCTGTGTTCGAGCCTGTCCGTATTGATGCAAGGAATCAAGGTGCAGCACTACATTAAAAGAACTACCTGTATTCCTAATTGATGCAACGTAGTTTATCACATAAATACACACATGTTCCTTAGCCATGCCTCCATTGATGGGCATTTATGTTATTCCCTAATGTCTGCCATTACAAACACGGCTGCAGTGAACTTTCTTGTACACATCTCTTTGCACACATGTAAAAGTTTGTCCAAGGCACAAGATTAAAGGTGGAATTTCTATGTCCTAAGAATATGCATTTTCAAACTTGTAGATTCTGTCAATTTGTTTCTCAAAGAGGCCATGCCAATATACAGTCCCATGAGCCCTTAAGGAACATAGCATCTCCCCCAACCGCAAACAGGGATATCTTTAGATATAGGCTGAGATGACCTCAACTTGGACCAAGAGCTTGACCTTTCACAAAAGAGAATGGATTGACTTACATGGAAAAAAAGACCCCCTGAAGTTTAATTTAATTCTCTTTAATCACCAGTTGCATCATTTAAAAAGCTAATAATGTATCCTCATTCTCCCACCTTGTGATAAGTTAATGAATTAGCCACTTGCCAATCAGAAAATAACCCCTTGGGATAATATGTCAAAACTGAGTAAGGCACTGAAGCCTGTATTGAATTGATGGATTTAAGGCAAGACTTTAGGCAATAATAATGTTGTCTGCAAGATGAAGCTACTCATAAGAGCCCTTCCATGACAAATGACTTACTTGAAGGCTATTTATGAGGTCCAGGTGGGAGAGGTATAAACTTAATTAAACTTTGAAAACGTAATAGAACCAAAGGCAGTGCATCAATTTCTGGAGGTCCAATCAAAAGGCCAGTGACATCTTTAATAGGTTGGTGATACCTTCCTCTTGGAGCTGCAATGTGTAGCTGTCCAACTTACATGGTTCCAACTGCTGCTGATCTTGCTGAAGGCACACCACCCCCACACATACTTCTTTCCTCCTCTCTCCGTGTCTGCTTATGAGACCAATTCATCTCAGCTAGGAGGAGAATCACTATCACATGCACTTTATACTGGATCCTAATAAAACCAGGCACAGGCTGGCTGCCCACCCCCATTCTTTAATGACTTGGTCTATCCATATCTAAACCACATAAATTGTCACTGCCCCATGCTCTGGGGCTCCCTGATGCCTGGAACTCAAATGCAGCATCACATAAAAATATTTTAAAGACTCATTTGAATCACAACCCAGGGAACCAAATACTCCTGAGCAAGCTTAAAATATAAATAAATATAAACAACCCAGGACAGGACCCAGATACACCAGCCAAGCATTCATCCTGATACACTTCATTATAATGTGAGGTGATATATCTGAAATATAATTTGATAGCTTCAATGGCTCCCTGCTGAGGAAGAAGCTGATTGAAAAGGCTGACTCACTCCCTACTTTGTGTCCCATTAAAAACACATCCAGAAGTCACTAAGTAGTGGGGTCATTTTAATAAACAGGTGTCCTTCCTTGGGAGGCTTGAGAGAACCAAGAGAAATTGACATTTGCATGAGGCTAGTCCTGGAAGACAGACAGGCAGGCACATGCACACATACACACACACACACACACACACACACACACACACACACACAAGTCAGTGGCTATAAAAGAGAGGAGAACTGTTGCCATGAAGGAGATATACATTATTATGGTGTCATCCATCTATCCCAACTAGGTCAAGTCTGGTGAAGCAATGGGAATGCACCCCATGACCTCTGAACTCCACAGCCAATAGAAAGCAGTGGTTCTCAACCCAGGATGCTTTAAAAGATGTCAACACCCAGGCTCCACCCCAGAGCAACTAAGTCAGCATCTCTGGGGAAGGACCCCTAGTATTTATCAAAATTTCCCCAAGTGATTCAATTTTGCATCCAAGGTTGAGAAACTCAAGTTCAAAGAATCTGAGACGTCAGTAATATTTTCTAGACTTCAGCAAAATCAAAACAATCATTGCCTTGTCTGCTCTTCCAGCAAAATGGTGGCTGTTAATATAGTAGTTGCAACTATAAATTTTACTTTCTCTATAGTATATTGTTCAAATCTCTCTGGGAAGAGAAAAATAATAGGTAGCTTTTAGTAAGAGCTTGTTATACACCATGCATGGTGTATAAGCAATTTCCATGCCTTATCTCTGTACATCCTTACAACATTCCTAAGAGGTAGGCACTGTTATTATTCCCATTTTATAATGAATGAGCAGAGTCCCAAAGAGGTTAAATAATTTGTCCACAGACACAATTTAAGCAAGAAGCAGAGCCAGGACTCATACCTACCTCCATGAGTTACGAAGCTCCTCGTTTCACCCGACATTTTACTGCAGCCAGTCTTTGAAATGTGAAGTTCTCACTTTTAAAGAAAGAGCAGTAATATAGTTCACATATCTGGTTGTCAATTCTGGTGAGGAAAATTCAAGGACCTCTCAAACTCTTCCATCAACTCAGTGTGTGGCTGCTGAGGATTTAGACATCTCTCTTTCAATGCAGTGTTATTCAAGTCAGATAATCTTGGATAAAAACTTGAGCTCTTCCTGTTCCCAGCTGTGAGATTTGGGGCCAATTATTTATCTATTATGAAACTCAGTTGCATGATCTGTAAAATGGGGATAATAGCTACCTCCCAGGGTTATCAGGATGAAAAGTAATTACATTTATGAAAGCTCCTAGCATGAGTCAGGGATTAACACATGGCAACCTCTTCCACTGCAAGTATGTGTCAGAGGTACCTAGACTGTGACTTTCATTCTTATCTCTAGCACCACCTGATAATTATAGAATTTCTCTTTTCAAAGTACTTTCCCATCGATGATATTATTTTAACCAGCTTATATCGAATACTAGGTGCAGCAGCTGCATGGTGTTCCTTTTTTATTCTTAGACTCCCCCCCAAAGGGGATCAGTGGTTCCCCCATGACGGTAAGGTTTTTAATGAATGCAAATTTGCAAGGCATGACACATTTATTAATCCCTCACTGGAGTAAACTGTAACAAAGCCAGCAGGAGCAATCATTAATTTACATTAATAGCTTTCAGTGTTGTATACTCCAGTGCCTGACATGAAACAGTAATCTGAAACCAAACTATGACTGTGTCCTACATGAGTTAATGTATCACAGGCCTCTAGACCCAGTGCTCAGGTATTTCAACAAGGGGAAGATGTGTTAATGCATCCCAAAGCACACAGGAAAATATTCAAACTCCTTACTGTGGCCTTCAAAGTTCTGTCTCTTCCAGACTCATCTCAGAACACTCAGACTCACTCTTCTTCAGCTAGATTAGTCCTGCTATATATTCCTCACACACTTTAGGCTTATTTCCACCTCAGGGCCTTTGCACACACCAATAGCACTGCCTGAAACATCCCCCCTCCTCACTGCTCTTTGCATGACTTGATATTTTTAACCCTACAGGTCTCAGATCAAATCTTATTTTTTCAGAATGGACTTTCTTTCCTGACCACCTTATCTAAGAGGTCCTCCCTAGAAACGCATCAGGACTTTATTTCTTTCCTTCACGGCACTTATGACACTTCAAGTTTATCTTGTTTATAGTTGTTAATTTTATAGTCCGATTACCCCCACAAATGCAAGCCCTACAGGGAAGGGACTATGTAGATTTTGTTTATTAGTCTATCTCTAGCATTTAGAACTATGCCTGGAACACAGCAGGTTCTCAAAAAATACTTGTTGAATGTGAGGATAAATGGTGAACCATCTTCACATAAGCATCTTCTCTCAAAGTCCAAAAATGTTTCACAAGAGCCCAATGCTTTTGATGGTCCTTAAAGGTTGGCATTCTTCAAGGTTGTATCCTCAGTTTTTTCCTTCCTTCTCAACACTTTCTCCCTCATTCACTGTTGTGACTCCAACCACCTACACTCATGATTGCCGATTCCATGCCTCCAGCAGGCCTATCTGCTGGGATGGAATAGAAACGTATTTACAAGGCAATCCAAAACCTATAGCTTGACTCAAAACGAAAGTTTTAGTCATTAAAGGCAATTCCAAGTATACAGTGGAGTCCTTCACTTAGATTTGTGCCTAACTTAGCCCCATCCCCCATGGTTTCATGTCTGTGTTCTAGGAAAGAGAGAGAGAGCTCTGAAATTAAATAGGAAAGGAAGGAGCTCCAGAAACGGGCGCGAGCCGCGGCTGTCGGCGCGGACAGCAGAGACGGGCGTGGGACGCTAGGGTTGCTGCTGCCGCCACCAAGGGGCCTGTGTGCGAGCACAGGTCACTCTCCACACCGCCCCTCCCGGGAGCCTGTGCAGCCCGCCACCGCCAGGGTCCCGGGATCCAGGGACAACTTCCCCGGGAGAACGCGCGGCGCGCCTCGGGCCAGTGCAGCGTCACGTGGGCCTCTGCCGCCGCAGGCTCGCCCCGCATCCGTGCCCCTCCCTCCCTCCCCCCGGCCTGTGCCAGAGCCCCCGAATCAGCTGCTCCTTTAACCCCGTCATGTCTGAGCGAAGGGCAGACGCCCTCGGACAACCTACACGCAGAGGCGGGACCAAGTCCAAAGCTGAACCCCAGGAGCTGTGCGAACAAAGAGGAGAGGGGGAGGTCTCTCCCAGCAGCCTCAGAAGCAGCGGATTAAAGCTCCACAATCAACTTGAAGTGCCCTGCATCTGTGGAAAACCTGAATAGACAGCGAAATATCCCAAGTTGAGGAGGTGGTCTAAGACATA